>NC_056733.1:1238195045-1238275045 GCF_019279795.1 Protopterus annectens | reverse complement strand
AGTTTTGAAGTCATCAGGTAATGACAAACACTTGAGTTTAAGACACCACATCCTTAAGAATATTCACTGTAATGCTAAATGTATCATTTTATGAAGTTCATGTTTGTAACAGGTATATTTAATGTCTGTCCCTATTTATCTCCCCATCATTTTAGGCATTGTCCAGATGTGATGCTCTGAGAGGTTGTGAGGTGGGATGACAGCCCAGAAGCCTGACTCACTTGGGAAAGGACAGCTCATATATGAAAACCGCAGGGGTGTCTTTCAAACCGTTTTGACTATGCCACTGCTAGACCAGTTAATGGGATGTTTTCCATATCCATGTTACCTGCCATTATGAGTATGACACATGTTTGCAGCTAAGACACCGATAGAGGGTGTGTGCATAGTAGCGTACTGTTGCAGACATGTGTGTTTAATGGCATGTGATATATTGAATTAATAACATTCAGCTGTACAGTGTTCTGCTGGACAATAAGCACATTTGTGACTGATATCTGTAGTCACATACACATATACCTGTGTTATGTCAGCCAAACCATTGTCAGGTCTGTGAGCAATAGCATTGTAACATAATAGCCTACTTATGACTGTTGGACATCTTCCAGGTTATCACAGTGATGTCAAACCCTACTGTGCAATCAATGTGTTAATGTATGGTGCAGCTATATTAATATAGTATCAATACTGATGTGCCATTGTCTAGATGTACTGCTGTAACAGGTTGAAAAGTATGACTGAGTGGCAAGACTGTAACTACAGTGTGCCATACTAACATACAACAGAAATATATACCAGGTATCCCTTGAGCACATGTATGTATGCTTATGTTCAGCTGGAAGGCACAAAACTAAATCACATGGGTTTGAAGTATTCAGGTATATAGGTTGTGCATGTTGCATATGTGTGTAATATCAGTGTCAGTGCATACAACAGACAAAAATGTGTAGAGCTACTGGTTGTTGCAGTGCCCTGACACTGATATGGGTACTAGAGTAGGCATGATATTCAGCTATTAATCAGAGAAGTGTCCACCTGTGTTATGACCCTCTGTCCATACCTACCAATACCAGCTATAGCTGCACCTATATACAGTGGATATCACAAGTGTACACACCCCTGTTAGACTGCCAGGTATGTGTGCTGTATGACAATCAGACCAAAGATGATCATTTCATAATGTTTCTCATCTTTATGTGACCCCTAACCTGTACAATTCCATTGAAATACAATCAAAGGTGTTTCTAGGATGGTGACCAACTATTGCCAAGTGAAGATGTGCCAGGATTTTAGAGTCCAGGCCAGGACGGATGAATGCTGTAACCATCTCAAGAGGTGCATACACAACAGGGTGTGCACACTCATTCAACTGGCTTATTGTATTGAGTATTATTTCCATATGTTTTCACAGACCTGATTGTTATGTTTTCAATTGAATTGTACAGGCTATAGGACACACTATAGGTGGGCTTTGTTATGAAATGAGTTATTGTGGTGTCATGTTCCAATTGCACAAATACCAGGCAGTGTCTCAGGGGTGAGAACCACTTATATCCACTGTAGCTATATTTACACAGCCTTACCTGACCTGTATATCCAGCCTCCACCAAGGTAGAGTAATCCACTTTGGTGGACATCAGCAATACACACACCACATAATAGGTTGCTACATTGGCTGTACAGGGACACATAGGTTCAGGCAACAACTTGGAAGCAAGTCCACCTATATCTGAACAAGCATGTAAGTTTACAGGTGATGTCCTGTAAGGCTGACTATGAATTAGACATATCCACACTACCAAGGACAATTGCAACCATGTCTCCACATATGTTGTAAGTCTCAGATGAAACAACACAATTCACCCTGTACTGGGGGTAAAGAACAACTCATACACACATGGCATGGATATAGGCAACCTGCATCACACAGGTTAGGTGGGAACATCGCCACCCTGTCCACCCCAGGTGTACATGGAGATATGCAGATCAACCACACTCCTCCCATCAGCAATGGTGAGCATGTACATATTGCCTACTGATGGCATCAGAAGCATATCTCCATGGGGCATAATAACATCAGTGTCTGTCTCCAACATGAACTCAGTCATGTGCTCAGAGCTCAATCGCACACCACAGTCAAACACAGACCTGCCACCATACATACACCATCCACATGGAAGATGTACACGTCAACCCTGTACACAGAAATGAATGGAGGATAGAGGATTATGCAATCAAGTGCTCAACATTGTGAGGAAAAAGATAGCTCATGGATAGGCATGTAATGCAAGCTGCTATAGCCATGATGGCTTGGAGGGTTCTGGTGTAGTCTGGATTATTTGCAAGTAATATCCACTGTTGATGTGCATTTTGACAACTGTATGAGGTCCTGTGACCTTTTCCTGTTTATGTCTTCCAGGTAACATGCAGATTGCTCACCTACCAGCATTCTCTGTTGGGGAAATAGACACGATCACCCAATTTGTGATTGGACATTATTCCCTGTCATGTGGACAGAGAGTAGAAGATGTGCAGGAGAGGACTGCCCTGTGGAACAGTGTGGTCCACAAGGTAAATGATGCCAGCCTTTACAGCAAAACTTAACAGTATGTGCAGCATTGGGCCACTGACCTCAAATGCCATGCCCATCAATGGGCTGCTGATGTAGCGAGGGACTGGCTAGCCACAGGTGGGGGCTCAGCCATCCAGCCACCACTGACACCCACTGAGGAGCTCCTCACCACACTTGGGCCACAGGCTGAACACACAAGCCATGATGCTGAGGGAAGCATTGTGGAGGTGGGTTGCACACACACACACACACACACACACACACACACACACACACACACACACACACACACACACACACACACACACACTGGATGAGGAGTGTGCAGGTAAGGGCTCATTGGGGATTAGTTAACTAATGGATCAGACATACATGTATCTGTATTGTATCTACATGCATGTGTCAGGTCTGATTTCAGTTGTGGATGGGGTTTTCTAATGCACAGAGGTGCACATCTGTGGTGAGGACAGGACATTGTGTATCATTGCAGTTAGTACTGTAGATGTGCAGACATGCTACATCCATCCTATACCAAGGCCACATGTGTGTCTGCTGACAATAACTCCCTCTCATAACTACATAGGACCCTCTAGTCTGCATATGGGACAGCAGCCTGAAGCTGGTGAGTATTATATTGTTCTGTTGTTGCCTGGAAATACCCCAGGCATGTGAAGTGCATGCAATTTACCATGCACAGTATTATCAGTAATAGCTACATTGTTTTATGTAATAGCTATGTTGCTTGTTGTGCATGATCACTTGTGCTGGGGTTAAGTGCATTGCATCACAGTGGTCACCACTGGAGCCTATCTGATGTGAATTCAACATTCCTGTGGCATACCTCACAACTGGTCAGTGCCAAGTCATATGGACAGTGGCCAGCAAATTGTGCTGGACAAACAGCCTAAGGTAAGGTCATGCGTGATACATTACTGGTATACAGTGGATATAAATTGTGTACACATCCCTCTTAAGATACAAGGTGTTCATGTTACATAATAATTAGGACCACAATATAAAAGGCCACACCTCTTCCAGCATTTAATGTGACCCATAACAGGCACAGTTCACTTCTAAAACCAAGCATCAGTACTCATGTATTGCACCTACAAGGCAGGCCACTTGTGAGGGTGGCAGACATCATATCAGCATGATGTTTCAGTCAGGTATGATACCTCATGCTGCCATATGTGTCAGTACACTCACTGTGGCCTATATGGCTATAATATCACATACATGGGCATTGTTAAGGCACACAGACCACTTCCAACCATGTATAGGTTTCAAACATATGGATATTCCAGACACATCTGTACAGAGGACTGTACAATGGTTTAACCTGCTGCATGTGAGGCAGGTGCTATCACACTATATAAAGTAATGGCAGCGGGAGGTGGTCACCAGCTGTGTATGGTATACACATCAAAATGGTATAAGCCACACAAGATATGATCCTGACACACACACACACACACACACACACACACACACACACACACACACACACACACACACACATACACAGTTGCCAGTATTAGAACTCCAGCCTATCTAGGAATTCCTACTACAGTGCTATGCAGTTATCAGATGCGCCACAGAGCTTATACATGTCCACCTTTTCCAAAGGTACTTCTAAGGTGGATGACATCAACAGGTCTACTAATTTGGAGTGAAGGGATGTGTAAAGGGTAGTACACAGGTCAAAAATGGTATGGGCCTAACAGTATATGATTCACACACACATACCAATACTGGTATTAGAACTCTTGCCTATCTAGGTATTCCTACTATAGTGCTATGCAGTTATCAGATGCACCATAGAACTTATGTATTTCCACCTCTTCCAAAGGTACTTCTAAGGTGGATGACATCAACATGTCTACTAAATTGGAGTGAAGGAAAGTGTAAAGGGTAGTATACATGTCAAAAATGGCATGAGCCAGACAGTATGTGATTCACACACCCTTGCCAATATGGGGATTAGAACCCCTGCCTGTCTAGGTATGTCTACTATAGTGTTACATAGTTACTGCACACACTACAAAGCTTACTGAGTTTTCATATGGCCAAAGCTGCTGATAACTGCAGAGCTGTGGTAAAGTACTACAGGTGGGAGACAGTCTGCCTTCTGTACCACCCACACATCATGCTAGTTCTTTCTGTCTTGCATTTCATCCAGCATTATTGCTTGGCACTTTAGCAGGTTATTGTATCAAGCAGTGTGGCAGACCTGTGAGCCATCAGCAGTACTCGTTCATCATAAATGTCACCCCAGTACTTACTAGTTATGTCCAACCCTCCTGGCATGTTTGAAGGGCGGTTATCTGTGCTTTTTCCCATTAACTGGGTGCACTTGTCCATTCTGGGGCACTGTTGCAACTGCAGCATGTACACAGACAACCCTGCCCTCTAAACTCCAAACACTCTGACCTGTGAGGGTTACTCATATATCAACCAATGTGGACATATGCACTCTCCAGCAAAGTCTGGACTAGCAGGTCAAGAGGAAAAGATCAACACCTGCACCACACCATGCGGAACACTTAGCTCACCATGACACCCACTTTGACAGCCATGACATACAGAGAAAAGCCACACACCCACCTTTCCAGAGGCACTCACTGCACATCTACCCAAACAGCAGAGACCAGCAGGGCAGACACCCACTGAGACACTGCAACATGGCACATGCCAAGGGACACATATTTAAACTACACAATGTGCCCTCAACCTAAGCCCCTAAGGCTAACCACCTTGCACAATACAGTGATCATGGTTAACTCAATACTGAAGCCCACACATTCCACTCTCTAAGTTGAATATGGAGCAGGTAACAGGCAGATATCAATCATATGCCAGCATCTAACACATGATACAGCCAGTTGTGTCACTCCACAACAGCTATGGTTATCACTCCATATCCATGTGGATATGAATGACTTGCGACACACCTCTCTCGACTACATGACAGGAGACATGGTTGAACTCTCTGATTATGCAGTCCAGGCAGGTGTGACAGTAGTCCTGGGCAGTGTACCGCTGTCACCCAGAATTATGCTATAGTACTATCAACAAATGGTTGACTGCAACATTAGCTTACTTGTTACGTGTCATTCTCAGGGGATCCAGAACCTCTCTGCTTGGGATGGCATGACTGACAGAACCCACTGACTTGCCATGGATGTCCTATATCTATCACCGCTGGGTTGCCAGGTACTGGCTATGTGTCTTGCCACCCCTATGGTGCCTTATTAGGCAGTGTTTCTAATGTTATTACCACCATAACAGCTACACATGCATGCAATCTAAGGGTCATGCTGCTCAACAGTGTCCATATAACTGTCAGGATTCAGTCACTCATAGCAGTCGTTGGAGTGGAGGACACATGTCTGCAGTAATGGAGAGGTGGTTCACAGCAGCAGACAGCAGACCTACAGTATCAGGCTATGACACATTCCATAGCTGTCAGCCCCCAAACATGGGCCACACTTCACCTCCACAGGTGGTGTTGTCTCTATATTCATTATGGATAGGAAAACATCCAGACTAGTATCCCATCATAATGCATTGGAGATACTTCTGGCATAACTGCCTTGGGGTAATAGTGCAATCCAGACCATAGCCTGCTATGGGTCCACATTTTTGTCTCTAGACTGTCAATGCACATTCCTCAACACCTTGCCATATATGATGGTCCAACACAACACTGACATAGTATGAGTCTTCAACTACCCCTCCATCACCTGGGGAATGTAGACAAGCACCAGTACAGTGGCCCAACATTTCTGGGATTCATCATTTCTATTGCCCTAGAGCAGCTCATACTGACCTCTGGTAGAGGATGCAACAACGTTGACCTGTGTTGACTATTTAAATATGGTACCGTTGTTCATCCTCAGATGTCAATCCCTGCGTGGTGAGATTCACACAGGCTGTAATCAACATGGAACTCAACATGTCAGCCCCACCCCCCACAAAGATAACCACATGGCAAAACCTCTCCAAAGCTGACTTTCCAGCCATGAAATCAGGGGTTGATGGCTTCACTGCACCCATGGCAATGGGACATAGCTGCATGACTGTGAAATCATACACATAGGCGCTGTATAAACAGGTACATGAATGCATGGTACTAGCTAGAGCCAACAGAACCCAGACACTGTCCTCAAAACACTGAGAGATAATGTGATGGTCCCCTGCCATACTAAAGTGTACATCAGAAGGAGGATACTGTTGCAGGGAAAGGTGGTGTCCCATGACTGTTGAACTCCCTTTTTAGCCTCAAACACAACTTTGGATCTCTTGTGGAATCCCTGACAGGCATCTATGGCAGCAGAGATGCAGCAGACACTGACGACAATCACAACAGCCTTTGATAGTTAAAGCAACAATCTCCACAGCATTAAACACAAGTGCTGCGAGTTACTGCACAAAGCTAATACCTATCCTGAGACAACAGATATTGGCCATAGTTTTGGCAATACATTCAGTGCCAGCTTTACCCCTCTCTCCCCCCACAAATGAAGTGCTGAGTGAATGTGTTCTCACATGCTGTATCCCATTTCCATTCTAGGCATCTGTATGTCACCAGGATTTGGCCCTGCAGCAAGGCCACAGATTATGGCAGTCTGGTGACACATCCACCATGTCATAGACAGGGTACAGTATGTGCACGCTAATTCCCGGTCTGTAACCAGTGATTGCATATAACTCAAAGATTATAGGACTGCGGGTTGTAGATAGGTACATGTTGATGTACAACATCAATTGTAGAATGGGGAATGGTACATGTTCTGGTTTGCACACACCCCCCATTGCTAATAACCACAGCCACAGGGAACCAAACACACTGGGATTACTATTCGCGCGCACACACACACACACACACACACACACACACACACACACACACACACACACACACACACACACACACACATACACACACACACACACTTGCCAGTACTGAGATCCATAGGTTCATTTCTTCACAGGTGTGTAGTAGTTGAATGGGCCTGAAGGCTCTACAAGGCTAGCCCAAGGGAATACCCTGGCATCAGGACACATGACAATAGTCCCCAGTGTGGCTCAGGAGTATAGTCACTGGAGTGGTCCTAGGGGTGGGTATTGTATTCCTCATCCACTCATCTAGGTTTCTTTTGTGGGTAGCCAGTGAAGTGCACTGCTTCCCATGTATGTGATCTATATTCCATAACATGGACATTGTCTGGGTTGTGCACATGTCCCACATGCATGTTCTCTGAAGTGTGGAAGTGTGCTTGAGATCTCTGGGGCATGTTGTGTGGACAGATTGGTATCTTCTGATGTAGCATTCCTGACCTCATTTGGTGTGACCTGGCTATGTAACTGAGGTAGTGATTGCACCTACATTGACAGTATTATACGGGTATTCAGTGGAGTTAGTGGCATCTGTCCATAAAGTGCATGTGTATAAGGCATGGTATTCCCTTTGTGGGGTATGTTTGCAGACTCTACAGTTGTTGCAGGCATCCAGTAGGGAACATGGCAAAAGGGCCACTGTACACATTGATTGGGCTACTGAGCAGATGGAACAGGGTGCCATGTCCTTTTACTTTCTGGATAACACACACTCAGTCAGGAGATGTAATACATCAAAGTACTTTCTGATTTCTATGGCACTGTTGTGGTCAACAGGCATGTAGTCGACTGCAATCACACCGTGGGTACTATCTGTGAGGCAATATGCAGGGGAACTACCGATATAGTGGTTGTTGCCTAGCCAAGTGTGCTTGGTATGATACATGGGTGGAGAGAGGTCTCTGAGTAATAGAAGGGTTGCCCATATTGTTCACCAATCAGTACTGTCAAGTAGTCATTGCACATGGCACTAGACGTTTAGGGCTGTGGATAGTGTACACCAACCTCTATGGTGTTTGATAACTGGTGGCCTTGTAATGTGGACATTATGACAGATACTAGGCCTTCAACATAATAATTTAGCAAAACCCACTCCCCAATGGATCCTGTTATTACACAATCACACTGACCCCCACACAGGATACCGATGACAGATACAGACACACACGCACACACACACATACACACACACACACACACACACACACACACACACACACACACACACACACACACACACACACACACACTCTTGCCAGTACTGAGTTTCAGACCCCTACCTAGCTAAGGTATTGCTACTACAGTACTGCATTTATCCGACGTGCCATGGAGCTTATAGGATGGATGTTGTCCCAAGGTACTTCTAAGGTGAGGAACATCACCATCCCTTGTAAATACTGGCATTGGGTGATGTAGTGGGTGAGAGATTCAAAAAAAATATTTTACCCTACACACACATTTACATTTGCCAGGTTCAAACCTCTAACTACCTTCTCAGGCCATTATGGTTACACACTTACCACATGCGCCACTGACCTTACATAAGTTAGGGTTACCAACAGGTTCGTCTAAGGTGAATGGTATCTGCAGGACTGCTAAAGTCAGGCACTGAGATGTGTACTGGGTGTAAATAGGGCAAAAATCTTTGAGGTACAAACATGTATATGCACACACACAAACACTTGCCAGGGATGAGATTCAAACCCATACCTATGTAGTTATTGCTGTTATATTGTTTCACATTTATTGCATGGGCTATGGAGCTTACATGTTGAAAAGCTGTACAAAGGTATCTTTGAAGGTGAGTGACATTAGCAGCAGTGCTAAAGGAGGGGTAAGAGAAGTGGTGTAAGTGTAAATGACCATGAAACCAGATCTCTACAAGGATATACACACATAAGAGAAGTGTTGTAATTGTGAATGACCACAAAACCAGATCTCTACAAGAATATACACACTCTCTCACACAAACACTCATATTTATATAGTTGGCAGGATCAGGATTGGAACTCCTACCTAATTAGCTTGCTACACTACAGTATTACACACTTACCACAAGTGGCATGGAGCTTATATGTTAGAGATTTGTCCAAAGGTATCTTTGAAGGTGAGTGACATCAGCAGCAGTGCCAAAGGTGAAGTAAGGGAAGTGTTGTAAGTGTGAATGACCACAAAATCAGGTATCTACAAGGATACACACACTCTCTCACACAAACACTCACATTTACACAGTTGCCAGGATTGGAACTCCTACTTAACTAGTTTGCTGCACTATACTATTACACAGTTATCGCAAGCGCCATGGAGATTATATGCTGGAGAACTGTCCAAAGGTATCTTTGAAGGTGAGTGACGTCAGCAGCAGTGCTGAAGAAGGGGTAAAGGAGGTTTAGTGAGTGTGAATGGCCTCAACCACATTCATCTAGAAACACACACACACTCACAACTTTATATTTGACAGGACTGAGATTACAACTGCTACATGGATACCTATTTGCACTGCAGTGTTACACAGTTATCACAAGCATGACTAACACTTTAGGGCTGAGGGCTAACCAAAGGTATTCTACAGTGAATGACATCAGCACATCATGTGATATAGGCCGATGGGATGTGTAGTGGGTGGGACAGGCCTCATAATGGGATTCTCTCTGTCGCTGTCTGTCTTTGTCTTCCCCACGTCTGTGTATGTATGTTTGACATATTATGTTTTGTTGGCCTTAGATATGTGTCTGTATTCCTTTCCAATGTATGTGTGTGAAGTATCTATGGTGTACAATATGGTGTGTGTGCACAGATAGTTGCGAATAACCAATATCTGTAGTTCACTATGTTGTGAGACATGGGCTTCATTTCTCTAGGTGTGGAGCATGTCCAGTATGACCTTCTATATTGAATGTGTACATCCATTCCAGGGAGGGTTGGACTCCAGTTCAGGGTGTTTCTGCAGGATATCTGTAGATAGGTTGCCAATATGGAGACACAATGGGCTTAACATACAGGGGATACTGTAACTATTGCTGTCTGTGCTGCATGTGTGACATGTTTGGTTGTAGCATAGATATTCTGACATATGTACTGTTTTACACTGTGATGTGTCATGTCATCAACTACTGACAGTTATTATTCCTTGCTGACAGTTATTTACCAGGAAATACAAGATGAATGAAGCCAAGACCAATAATCTGAGGCATATAGACTCCACATTCTGGCACACACCTGCCATTGTGGAGAGGTAGCTACAGACAACAGACTGCTGGTTCTGTGTAAATGGTGCAGCACCTTGTTAGTATGCTGGCTGGGGTTCCCCTCCTTGTGCTTTTCTCAACTTCATGGAATGACCATATTTTGCTGGGGCCATACCTCTCAGCTGTACAGATATACCCAGGTTATCCAGAGGCAGGACTCATATAGCTGGTAAGCTTACCTTCACATTGTAGTTTACAAGCAGTTTTGTGGCTATTCATTCATGGGTTTACAGTCGAGAGTATGGGTGGACATTAGAGTTTCAGACTTCACAAACTCCATGACAGCAATGTTTTTACACCCCCCTCTGTTATTCTCTCCTCCACCTAACATTATGTAAGCAATATCTCAGAGGTATCCCTATAGTTGGGCCTTTATCCCAGTAGTATTTATGGCCTGATCCACAGTCCTTGCAGTACGACATGGGGAGGCATGCTACTGCCATTTGTCAACATGGCCTTGAATTTGTTTTCTGTTTACTGTATTAGGCTGTTAGTTGGGACCCACTGACATTCCATACATTGGTACTATGGATACAGCATGGGCTTTTGCCAGAGGACTGTAGGCCATTTGAGAGTGCTGCAGGCCATCTGTTACTGCGTTTCTACATGGGAATGTGGGGGGAGGGGTGCACACCTGCAGACTTTAACATTTGAAATAACTGTACTGGTATTTCGGTTACTCTGTTGGCTTCCATTTCATATTGCATTGTGACCTATCATGCAGACAGGAGGCATATCAGTAGAGTACACATGTTTGATCTTAATGGCATATATTTCAGTTTCAGACTTCTTAACCTTCAGAAATGCAATGCAACTGCCAGACGTGTTGTAGTATGTCTGTGTAGGTCTGGTGGGGGGCTGTTCACCATTGCCATCATTTGGGGGCCTTAGTCCAACCTTTTCTCGTGGTCATCTACACCAGTCCTGCTTGGTGAAGCTGGTGGTGGATATGTGACCCTCATTGACATCCATGTGTATGACCTATTGACACCCACAATTCTTTGGGCCATCACGTGTATTGCAGTGGGGGTTGTCACCTTGTGTAGTGCTGCCTAGTATGTTGACACCAGTATTTGTTATGAATTTTCTGCTGTCTCATATAGCTGTCAGCTGCTATCCCATTCAGCCACCCAATTCCCTTGCATGCTTGCATCCATATCATACAGACAAGTATGAGAACATACTACTCCATTCAGAGTAATTGATGGGAGAACTGACTTACCTTGTTGCTGGGCCAGTATTGTGGACAGTGCTGGAGGGCTGACTATGTTGGATGCACATAGTACACTCCCTGTACATTATAAAGCTCAGGTAGATTTATGTTTGGCATCCCTTTTACTGTATGTGTGAGTCGAAAAGAGGTATCAGTCCCTGGGTCCCTACAATGTCAGTGTGTGTGCTATGAGTTGCCTCTTTGCCAAGGACTGGGCATACTGTGCATGCCTCCTTCTGCCTACAGGGGCAGGCTCAGAATGCTCATCCTCCAAGTCCTTCTGTGTCTGTGCTAGCCTTGGCAATGGTGGTGGGCTGTGTGGCCCTGCCCCGTGCTGTTCCTGCTGCAGCTGTTTCCACAGGATCATATTGTGTAGCATGGCATATAGTATGAACATCTGTGTACATGTAGCTGGAGAGTACTGCAAGGCTCCACTGGATATGTCAAGGCAGTGGAACTGTAACTTGAGCATCCCAAACACATGCTCTACAATGATCCTGGTCTGTGCATGTGGCTCATTATGGTGTTCATGTTCAGGTGTGTGTGCATTTCTGATGGGTGTCATCAGCCACGTCTCCAGTGCATACCCGGCATCCCCCACTAGATGGCCATATGGGACGTCCCCCTGGAAAACATCTGATACAGCTGTGAGCAATGCCTGATGTGGAAATCGTGATAACTTTCAAGGGTACCAGCACACACATTCATGGTAATGCCCTGGACATTGCACATGAACTGCCAGTTGATGTAGGGGAAGCCCTTGCAGTTTATGTAGACCCTGCCTGCTCATCGGGTGGTGCTTTGAAGTGGATGTGCATGTAGTCTATAGCACCAACTACCTCAGGGTATTCTGCTATATGGTGGAAGAGAGGCATACGTGTGGTCAGTGCCTCATGGGCAGTGTAGAAATATATGTGCTCATTGGCATGTTGTGTCATGGCATCGGGGAACTCATGGATTACCCTGGATGCTGATGCCTGTGAGATCCACATGATATTCCCAGTTGGTCTTTGGAAGGCACCTGTGGCTAGTATTCTTAAGCCTAGACATACCTTGGTATCCACTGAGATGGGTTCCCCTCTATTAGTTCTGTGTTTAAGGCATGGCCAACATAGCTCAACAATTTGCTGTAGAATGTCCCTGTCCACCCTATAGCACTCTACTATCTCCAGCTCATGTAGGCCCTGGTAGGTTACCCTGGGTCTGTACACACTTCTCCTCCTCTTCACTGTGGGTCGGTTGTGAGCATTCTCCTCCTCACCACCCACAGTCTTTAGCACATATTGATGGAGTAAAGCAGCAGCGGCCTTTAACATTTTTAGTTAGTTTTGCAAGTTAAAAATCCCCCATCTGTGTACACCGGTGGTGTAGAGTTTATGGGAAAAACCAGTCTGTAGGGTGTTTGCATAGTTTATATTAGTGTGCTGGGCTGCTGCATGTGTAATTGGCTGATTCTAACACATTCCACCTGCCAGCTATGCTAGTTCTCCTTGATTACCTTCTTACTGCTGTTTCCCCTTCCCTGTTCCACCCTATTTAAGCCCTGAGGCACGGCGTGCATACCTAGTGCTGAAATGTAAACAGTGCTGCCATTTCCTCTTTTTTTCTTTTTTTTTTTTGTTTAAAACCTGGTGCGCAGTGTACACACACGTTTAGGCTATGTACACACTGCTCAGGCACATCTGACACACACCCTTCCTTAGCTGTGCTTAGCTAAGGACAAACATGGGCCACAGAGCTCCAATGAGCTTACAGCAAGCATGACACCCCCCCTTATGAAGTCATTCAGCTCTTACACTTACACTATTGTATTGCTGCACCTACATGGTTAGGTACAAGCTGACACTTTGAGAAAATCTGTGTTTCAGTATAACTCCCCTCATTTGCATACCCCTGTGTGTAAGTCTTTAGTAACTGCACTTAGACAGACTCCCTTTCCCCTTGACAACCAGTTTTCCTTGGTATTGTTTACATTCTGCATGCCATTGACTATAAAGGCAAAATACAGAATTATCTTAAAATTGACTTTTCATATTTTTTTTTTCCGGCATGATCTCGTTTGCGTGCTGCTGCCCTAAGCTTAAACAGCCAAGATCAGCCAAAAAAAAAGTTTAATTTTATAAAAAATAAACTGTTATTAATGCCAATGGCCTTATATTTGCCCATTGCCATGTGTGTTTGACTGTAATGCATGCTTCCCACAAGCTGTCCTGCCTCCATTTGTTCAGATGCAGAAATATATTCAGTTACTAACTGAATACATTTCTGCTCTGACACTGTTCCTGCATGGAGTCCAGCCAGCTTCATGGATTGCAAAATCACCTCATTTGCATGGTTTTTACCAGCAAATGAGATGATTTGCATCCCACATGGCCTTCCATGCAGGGACAGTGTAGGGCTGCTCGTGCACATGAAAACAGCACTTTCCTGGATCGCTCTGTGGCCATTTTCCATGCAGGAGCTCCTACAGTGTTCCTGCATGGAAACTGGCCATTCGTGAATCCTAGGGACAGTACTTGCATATTAGTAGAACTGAGCATTATGTGAAGGTAACTTTCGCTATTGTTGATGTTTCTTGGAGGCTCTAATTTACCCAGTGAAAATGGTGAGTAATAATTTTGCTTTAAATGTTTTGTTTTAAAGCATATATCTATAGAAGTAATAAAGTATACCTTTCTTCAATGTGACTTTTTGTCTGCATAAAAGACAACTTTGAGTCAATATACAGGATGGTTTGAAGGTTGCATTAAGGGGCTGAACATTATCACCCTGTACTCATTCACATTGTTTGGAAGTAACATAAATAGGGCATAGCGTTTAGCAGGGGACAAGACAAGTAAACTGGAAACAGTATTGAAACAATTACCCCCATTTATACTATAGTATTGAAAAGACATTCATTTACACTGTTTTAGGGATACTGACTGTGGATTTACTGTTCCTCCAAAAGCAGACATGAAACATTCATTCATTTCCTGGAAATCTGCTTTATCTTTTCACAGGGTCAAACGAATGCCAGACTCTGTTCCAATAGTTAATATGCATAAGGCATGGAAAACCTGTTCTGGACCAACTACTTGTTTATTGCAGAATGCAAGCAAATACTTATAAGCACATACAGTTACAAACACATCTGTAAAGATTTACAAAAATCAACAATTTAAAGCTGAATGACTTAGGTGTAACAGCCACTAACAGAAGGGATCAGTCAGTAAGCATGATGAATAGATGAAAAACAAGGCTGTCTCTGTAGAGGCAGGAGTGTCTCACTCACACTACAAATTGATGTCCATCAGGAACATGTCATACAAATATGGCTTACGCATATGCTGTAGAACATGTAAGACATTCTATTTTTCAATACAGAAAAGAAAAAATATTAAATGAGATCTCATATAAGCAGAGCTGACACTAGTAAGAACACGGTTTGTTACTTCACCCCTGCCAGAAACACAATAACCACAATTTTGCAAGAACAAAACTGCAACATCTAAGTTATCAAATGATATATACAATTGATAGGCATGTTACCATACTGGCCACCTGCTGGCAACAACGATTAGCAGAGTGAAATAAATAGTGCTCACTGTCCACAACCATACTCTTTGCAGACAGCATCTTACACTGTTTCTGACCCACAAAATGAAAAGGGGAGGGCATCACAATATGATACCATTGCCCTAAATCCCTGTGTCTGATTCTCTATCCTTAAAAAGTGGTAGTTGAGTGGGCTTCACAATTGCCTGTGTCAAGAAACTGAAAATTCCCACAACCATCTCTAAAATACTTCATCACCCCTCCCTAACCCAAACTTACCTCATATCCTGCACAATGGGGTGACTAGCCCCCTTCCTATTTCTCTATTCCTGCAGCAAACAAAAATACCCATTCATAGCATTCTCCAATAAACCTAAGAAAGTCAGCACTTTGGCTGGGCATTCCTGCTTTTCCTGGACTAATGGTATTCCTTTGCTCCTCATACAGCTCCAAAAATCACTTATTTCCCTTCCTTCACCAATAGAAAAGCATCTAGGTAATACACGCCTGTCTGTTTTGGCACTCACAGTTCCCAAATCCACAGCAGGCTGTGCTAAATGCAAAAGTATCAAATCCCACTGCACAAAACATAGGCACAGATTTATCAAAATAAAATCTCCTTTCAAGAAACATTCACTATAGTCCAATCTTGTTCATGCACAGATAGCTAATGAAACACTGCTTCTGCATCTAAGTTCATTAGCCAAGGGTCTATAAAGGACCAAACCACCACCACATCACCCAATGGCACATACTGAATCTTCATAATCCTCCTATCAATGTGGTCATTGACCTAGCTACCCCTAAGATTAAAAATGGTGAATTAGATCATACTACCTCATCTTTTTCTTGTCAAACAATTGCTGTATTGCTACCCTACAGCTCATGAATGGTGAGCAATCCAAAGTGCTCATCACTCCACTTTCCTGCACTACTTTCTCTAACAACTTTTGCACAATCACCTCTGCATCTCCAGCTGACTGTAAATTGTTACAAATCTATTCACTGACTGAATAGAAAACCCCATAGTAAAACCAGTAAAACAAGCTTTAAAAAATACCTGCCTGTCTGGGTAATACTTCAAATTTGAGCTGAGCTTATCTACTTTAATAGGGGAGTGTGTTGGCCAGCTTACTGGCTCCTTCTTAAAAGGGCAATGAAACTCCGTCATACCTAAAATAGCTCCCTGCCTCTCTATCTTACCTCACCTGCCATACCTCCTTTAAACTCATCTTTTGCTTCAGTCAAGCCCCAGTGAGAATCACTTCATTTTGGTGCCAATCTCTGGCCCCATTACACTGTTCTTTACAAAATGTGCAAACATGAATAGTTACATGCTGACCATGAAAACCTACTTACACTGAAGACCTGATAGTCCTTCACTTGCTGATGTATCTCCTCTTGTACCATCTTTGGGGCTACTCACAGTCTGTCAAATAGTCTCTAACCAAGTATCAGCACATTCTCTCCCAGCATAGTGACAGATCTATTGCTTTCATCTTCCTGAATTGCTAATACTGTCAGAGATAACAATTACCCCTTCTTAACTACTGAGCTTCCCTTATCAGAAAGTTATCCAACTACTGAACTGCCTGGTGATGTTCATTTTCTATGATTTCTGCTTAAGATACACAAAAATGAACCCTAAATTATCCCGTATCTTGGCTCTAAATTTAAGTGGCTATTTGTTGCCTAGAACAACCAAAGCTGCCATCATATCCTTCAACTGCAATCCTCTGCACTCCATTTGCATCTAATAGTTCAGAAAAATCCATGTATTCTCCATACAAGTCTAGTGCTTGACCACAACAGGAATATGTGGCATGATATATATGCCTTCCTCCTCTGATGCTAGGAATGTTTGCACAGTCCTTGAATCCCCAAGTTTTCACTCCTATCTGGGACCTTGCCTACATCTTGACAAAGTTAGTGAAAAAGTTTACTGCAACAGACTTTTCTGTCTCCTAGTCACTGTAATATCACCCCATTAAGCTTCTGCATACTCTCAGCCCACCCCCCTGTAACTATCTTCCCTAGGTCAAGTTATCTCTCTGTCAACAACTGCTGTAAACATAAGCTACCTATTTATTTTTATTTATTTAACATTTGTTGACCGGGAATTCAAATCTTGCAATAACTCCTACAGACATTCTTCTGCTGATTATTCAACGTCTATCCCTTCTGCTAATGATACATCAAAAGAATTACCTGTAGTGGGCTGTAGCTCCACTGAAACTCATCCACTGTCCAAAGCTTAAGTCTGGTTAGATCGTTGCCCTCTACACTGTGCCCTTTCCACTGCCACATCTCATCAGGAATTTCCCACCTTCTCTGTACTCTTGTCTGCTTGCTTGAGTCCTGTTCATCATGTACTTGTAGCTTGTTGGACTCTTGTTGAAAAAAATGCCAAAGCCTGTGATGCTGTTGATGTGCTACTTCCTCTTGAGCTCCTCAACATTTTCCATCCTATAAAAGAAAACATCCATTAGTATGCTTAAGACACATTCTTCTCCCCAAATCTCCCATTACCTAACCTCATTACTTTATAATCCCCTACCCTTTAATCAATGCTCAAAATCTCGCACCACCCAGCTGTCAAACTGCCACTCAGTAGCAACTATCTGACTTAGTGAAATCCCCCATTTGCCACCATGGATACTTTAGCAACCAATAACCTACAACCCATAATCCCTGATAAAATATCTAAAGACTATACTCTGACTTTTCAGTATATTCCTATATAGGTTATGCATCTTCTTTGCCCAATCAGTCTGTCCCACCAGTGGCAGCTGGTGACTTCAAATTAAAGGGGTCTGCAGGAGACACTTGAATGGGTGGGGTCAATGGGAAGGGGTGTGGCCAACTAGAAAGGGGTGGAGTTATGCTCAAAAACCACAACAACTGGAACTTTAATTAAATATGCTGCCCAGGGTGCCAAACCATCATTACAAAAGTCCAATCAAGACAAAATCAAGTGTAGAAGAAAAAATATTTCAATGCATTCGCTGCATGACAACTTACTTAATATCTAGATGGAAACACAAAGGTTGTGATGCATGAAAAAATAAATTATTTTAAATACATTACTGGAATGCCAGTCAGAGTCAAGTATAAAAAAAAAAGCAGCACTCAACTCAATCCACTTCTCCTTGCACTGCAGTTCTAATTATAATTTATATTCAGCTTTATAAAATTACCAAGTAACATGCTGAAAATAGCAATTTCTGTTTGATACCCCCACTGGTAAAAATGTTTCTTATCCAAAAAAGACCTGCTGCTTGACAAAAACTATTTACTTGTTTCATGGGTAGACAAGATCAATGTAAAAAATGAACAGCAAACAAGAAACAAGCTCAAGATAAACCGCTTAAAGGATTACTGCACAGGTTATGGACCACACATGATAGATTGGCATTCTATTTAGTTTATGGGTAAAGCCGGCAAAGATGACTGCAAGTCTCTAACAAATGTAATGAACTTCTGAAAATACTGTAATCCTGTCCTTTATTACAAATACTGTCATATGCATTTCAATACCTAAGGCTTATACGTTATCTAGTTATGTAAATATTCTCTGCATGGCAACAACGAAAAGGCTTTCAATGTTGTTAATTCTTTAACAGTATGCTTATTAAAGCTTACTTGCATCTTACAATCTCCGACAAGCTTACCTGATGGTCATTAAAGCATTGCTACTTAAACATAGAGCAACAGGGCACTGCAACAGCATGCATTTTCTGAATAATAAGAAGTATAAATCAACAGTATAAAATATGACAGAAAACCAGAACATTCTGCAAAATCAAGGACAGATGAAAAGCCACGGTCGTACTTGTGGTCTACCTTGGATGGGGGAATACTCTGCACTCTTACACTGCATAACTGCTCCTTGCCTTGCTTGGACACATCCAGAGCGACTACAATGGGGAATGGGGTGCAACAAGTACATCACAATTTGAAATGTCTCTGGCTGACAGTGATGGCTCTGACACTCATATCACTCAGCAAGAAATCTGGACAAAGCCATACACAGAAGTGGGACACAGGTCCAAAATTAAGGACAATTTTTAAATATTGCTCTTATAAACTTAGAAAGTAGCAGGTCTTGCATTAGTATGACTTTTCTGAAGGGTATGAAATCTGAAACTCAAATGTCTGCCATTATTTTCTAACTTCAATCTTTAATGATCTGCCACTAATTTGCCAGAAAACCGCAGTTTTATGAAAAACAGGCCAAAAATGTAATGCAAAAATATAAAATTGCCACACAATACAGCTGGGGACCTGTCAAAGACGGGACACCTTTTTAATATTAGTACTGTTAACTTGAGCAGCTGACAAAATAAGAGCATCTACATGCATATCTGAAATAAAAGTAATATATAACTGATCATTACAGCTATTTATAATTGTAAACATTTTCTTCCAAAATTGCCATTTTTCAGAAGGATTATTAGGGGGAGAGCAACATTTTGAGCCAAAATTGGGGACAGTTGAGAGGTTTGGATATTCCTAATTCTATAAAGCAATTTATTTACCTGTACCTCTCAACCTCTTAATGCAATAAATCTGGACAAGGCCAAATATATTGGGGGAACATACAGACAGTACTAAAAATTGCTCTTGTATAAACTTAAGACAGTTAATAGAATAACAGATCTTGCTTTAGCATGCATTTTTCTGAAGGTTATGATGTCTGAAACTCAATGTCTGTCATTATTTAATGACTTCATTCCTAAATGATTTGCCAGAAAACCACAAATTTCATGAGGAACAAACCAAAAATAAGAAACAAAAATCTATTCATTCTGCAAAAATCTGGATAGTTGAGAGGTATAGTTCAGCTCAGGCCATCTTTGAGTTTGGTGCCCTTCCCCCTCACAAAATCACGGTCAAATGGAGCCTCACCCCTGCAGCCATTCCAGTGTCCCATTCCTTGGTTCTTTCACCCCATTTACCATAAACACTGTAATGTGCATACTGCTTTATATCTATGATGATTTGGATTTTATTTGAAAGTTTTATTTTGCATTTCACAGCACAAACATTAATAGATATCTGCTAAACAAAGCAATCCAGTCTCACAATGAAAATAGACTTAGCATTAAAACTTCTCTGCCCTTGAAACTCACATTCATTGAAACAGAAGTGAAACCCACATTCAAAGAAAATATATTTTGCCAGTGGCAGATAAAGATTAACTTTGGGCTGTTTTCAAAATCATAGGCCCCTTGAACACGAAACATACATGTGCTCTTTGATACACCTTCCTGATTGTATTAAATTATATTCCTTGTACAATACAGTATAGTTGTTAGAGGGCATTTTAAATTTATTGTTTTGAACATTTTTCCAGTAAACAATGAAACAAAATGCATGCACCATTAATGACAAAACTGACCAATTCAGAACATTTACAACATAAAAAAGTCTACTCAAACTTCTACAGTCCACCAGTATCAGTAAATATGCACACTCTGAAGAAGTAAAAGCCATCTAAATAATTTCACATTAAAGAAATCTGTAACTAATGAAGAGGTTGCTGCTAGAAAACAACTTTATATGTCATTGTTTCATATACAAATAAAGTACCTGTTGCCCTTGAGGAATAAATTGCCTATGTTGCATTAATAAAAATGATAAGCTAGTAATATCGCAATACGGAATGGATTTCAACCTGATAACAGGTTCATAGTTACAAGGTATCTTCACCAAAAAGGACTGCAGCATCCACCCCCATTTACAACACAGTACAGTATCAGCAATGCATCTGCCTACTGTGGGAGTTGAACCCACAGCCTTCTGCATCAGAAGCAAGTACACTACTTGTGCTATTAACAATGCAAGCAGACTCAGCATAAGCAGCACTAAACTTTTATTCCCCTGCAACTCTCATATCCTTGTAAAATCTATTCGATACTCAGCTGTATCTCTGAACTTTGCAACACAAGAAATCTGGAAAAAGTCAACATTTATGTTGGGGGACAAAAGCCCAAATACCAGGGACACATTTTAAACATTGCTTGTATAATGTTGGGAAGTTGTTAGAATAAAATGCTGCATTACCACCATACATTTCATTGCCAGGACTTGAACCCAGGGGACCCTGTGCAGAACAGTCAGAGCAACATACCACTATGCCATATCATCTGTTTTGTGAAAGAGAGGAAGGCTGAAACTTAAATGGCTACCATTTAGTGAATTCAGTTCTCACCATAGCTGTCAACCTCTTAGCACAAAAAACCTGGACAAAGCCAATAATGGGGGACTACAGTACCAAAAATAGGGACAAATTTCAAATATCCATGTTATAAACTTAGAAAATTACTAGAATAAAAGGTTTTGTGTTACCATGTACTTTCTGAAGAATATGAAGTCTGAAATTCAAATGCCTGTTATTTTTAACATTTGTTAACTAGGAAAGTCTGACTTGGAACAAAAGCCAGTTTTCAGCAGGGCAGGGAGAGAAACACTCCAGACACATGTTCTTTACAAGATGGAAGGACATGCAGACTCCAAACCAAAGGCACGCCAGCCAAGAATCAAACCAGAGACCCTGTAGCTGTTAGGCAACAATGCTACTAGTGCACCACAGCACTACTGGCTTTGCAAGGAAAAACAAACACACAGAAACCACAGATTTTATGAGGAACAGAAAAAATATGAGGCAAACATCTGCAAATTTTTTTACAAATGGTGGTTGGTAGGGAATTCAAGCCCTTGCCACCTGCACACAGGGTTCAAGCCTGAGTAATCTCTACCCCCCACCATGTGTTCTCTCTAGTCACCAGTATATAGCAACTGGGTCATTACACACACACACACACACCCACACACACACACACACACACACACACACACACACACACACACACACACACACACACACACACACACACACATGTTCCCCCTGACCTACCTGAAGCATCCAGTCTTCCGTTCCAAAGCTCCTTTGTAGTCCCAACTGCAGCAGCTAATCCAAGTGCAAGCTGATTTCCAAAGCTCCCATGAAGTCTTCTCGTCAGCCTGCACACACTAATGACTGGTTTCCGGTTTGGCTCCGCAAGAATAGGCAGGAGCCTCCAGCCTGCTGATGACGCAATCTGGTTTCCTTCTCATCTGTGCGGTCATCACTAAACAGGCTTCTGGGCTGGCAGGGCAGAGATGCCTTTCTCCTTTATCCGGACTGCCTAACTCAGCAGTCTGGAGTTCTGTGAGTACCAGGAACTCCAAGCATGTATGTGTGGAGTTCCGGGACTTGCATTTTTTTTAATTTTCTTGTACAAGTAGGGGGATTTTCTTCTTGTACAGGTGGGGGGGGTTGCAGTCCTGCAGTCCTATAGCACGTGCCACTCCTGCCTACCACCACCACTAGAGGGAAAGGAAGCCTTTTTTTTTCTCAGCTATGCCACAGCCTTACTTACTGAAGGGGTGAACACTGTAAGTAACCCACCTGTGTTCCCATCTGCATTATCCCTCCCCAAGTCAAAACCTTCAGTAATACCATAAGCAGTCAATGGCCCATTCCAGCTTAATAGCATTAATAACAGTTTTTAAACATTACTCTTATAATTTAACAAGTTACTAGAATAAGTGGTCTTGAATTAGCATGCAGTTTCCGAATGATGTGAAGTCTGAAACAGTCAGTATTTAGTGACTTCAACTTCAAGGATGTTTAGAAATCATCAAATCTTATGAGAAGTAGTACAAAAATTATGCACCAAAATCTGGACATTCTTCATAGTGCCAAAACATTTCTGAGTAATGTGAGGTTTAAAACTCATGTGCCTGTCAATATTTAGTGACGTCCATATGAAGGATCTGCAAAAACCGCAGATCTTATGTCAAAATAGTTTAAAATTATGCAGTACAATTGGCATTGGCAGAATGCAGTACATTAGGCATTCTACAGGGTACCATAAAGCTGACAGCATGGGAGGATACAATCTGCCTAAAACTACCCCTCTTTAGCTCAACACTGAACTCACCTACAATGCCCTAGCTTGTAGCCCTTCTCATACTCTGTGCGTTAGTTATAGGCCTCAACACCATTAACAACAGAGGCATCAAGGGTCAGAGTCACATCCTGATCTGTCCCCTGCAGTTCTTGCCTCATTCAACCCTTAAGCAACTGAACACCAGATTGTGTTCAACACCTCATTACCACAGGGAGCAAGAATACCTGACAACTAAGGAAGCACATTGATTGCATGCAATTTCAGGGAAAATCACTTCTGAGAAAAATTATGCTGAAATATCTTTTTCCAGTCCTTGGCAAGAATTCTTTTTTTGCAGGTAAAAAATTCCCCTCCCCTCCACTCCCCATATGAGGCCCCCCCTCATACCACCATAAAGTTATATATATATATTCTGAGGTTGTACAATAGTGGAAAAAAGGAAAAACTACACTGCTGGTGAAAGTTTTTTTGACATAATTTTTCCAGTGAATTGACTCTCGTAAATGGCATTTGATCAATCATCTGGTTCCCACAACTAAGAGGAGCTGGGGAGATAATGGCAACTCAGGAATGGAGTTTAATCATTCTCCTCTGACTAGCATGGCTAGCCTACATGGCTTACCTGGCTTAACTCAGAAGAGCATGGGTCAGCAACTCAACGTACATCATTATCAAATGGTCTGTGCTCCAGTTTCTCTGCCTTCATCATAGATTTGTCAGAAAACACAAGTGTATGAGGAAATGACTGCAGGTTGAGGCAAAATATCCACTACTTACAACTTCTAAGCTCTTATCTTGAATGGTCTCTTACTTTACTCCTTATTTCTTTTTTTTTTGAAGACCATCATGGCCAGCCCTGCTTGATGCCACCCTGACATCAGTGATGCCATGCACATTAGGCAAACCAGTCTGTCACAACACTATACCCATGGCAGCAAACATACCCTCAAATGAGGGTCCAAAAAGCAATGGAAACTGCTTTACCTGTGAGGCAGTTTGATTGTCTACCTCTAAGAAATTACTCATCCTTCTAGTGAAATGCGTGCAGTAGGGCAAGATGAACCACAGCTCTGATGTGAGATGGGAATGGTGAGTCTCTACTGAGATGAAGTCCTATTGAACCTGGAAATGAACCCCTCTCTCAACACCACCACAGTGTTTCTTGTTACTTCTCTTTTTTTTTTTTACCATTATAACATAACTCTTGATAGGGCCCTCACTTACACTACCCAAGCCTAGCTCCCACACAAATTGCTACCATCCAACCACAGAGACACAGAGAGGAAGAGGTCACTCCACCATGTTCCCCAGAGCTCTGGAGAACCATAACATACTGAAACAATGAAACAGTTAAGAGTTAAGCTCCCCCACCTCCTGGTCAAGCCTTGCATCCTTTCTGTGTCATTAAACTCCTTTCTTTCTGGCTATCTGACTAGTCTGTTACCATGCACTTGACTGAATGATTTAATAGCTGCATGCCAACATCAAAACATCCTACCATGGAGCATTCTGGCCCAATGGACACCCCTATACCGCGGGACTTAAACTCTACCCATCCTTATCCCTGTGACTTAGTACTCAAGCTTTTGTTTTTGATCGTTTATACAGCTATACTGATCTGTAATGCATACCTTCCACTGTAAATTTTAGTTCAAGACTTACCTTCCATTGTATATCAGTTATTCCCCAGGATTCAAGAAGTTTGGCATAAGTACAGTTTTAGCCTTGCACCGAGCGTCCTCCCTACAGATGGCACAGCAGCGCCATATGAATATGTATGAGGGCACACCGCCACACCCTTGACGTGCAAAGGAAACATGTGCGAGTGTATGGGGCCTTTACAAGTGCTCTATGGAGGCGTAAACATGCCCCAACACTTGTAAAACCTACTATGTCTACTAGTAGAGCCCACCTGTAATAGTAAGTCAGTAATTCAGTGTCCGTGGATACCAAAATGTATGCTAAGCATACAAGAGTGTCCACGAACAGTGAAATAAAATCAAAGTAGTAAACACACAAGCACGTAGTGGAATGTTGAGCCCTGTCCCTAGAACTTTCACAATTAGATTCCCTGTCTCCCTATTATACATTTGAATTGCTGCAATATCGATGGTGTAAGCAAAGCTCAGCATGTCTGGCGTCGCTGCCCTCTGCCGAGCGTAGCTTACACATCATATTCATTCAAATACAGAAAAACATGTGGACTCAACTTAAGTGTCAATAGTGTAGTGTTTAGAGCATCTGCCTAACAAACAGGCATTCACAGTTCGAGTCCAACAATAGCACATATCATTTTCCATGTGGAATTAATGTCATTATGCCATAAAACTGACATGAGTATCGCATGAGTTATTTAACTTAAATATCATTCAAGCAAAGTGGCACTGTCATAATGAATAAGGTACTAGTAAGCAGGTGTAAGCACAAATAAGCAGCAGTAAACACATATAAGTACCAGTAAGCAAGTCTGAGTGCACTTGCACGGGTTTAAGCAGTGCCCAGCATAGGAAATGCATATAAGTATATACAGATATATAATATATATATATATATATATATATATCTATATGAAGAAAGAATGACATAACAATAAAGCATACAAAAGGAATGAGAAGGGAATCAACAGCAACCCCAGTATTATATAGCGCTGTCAGCGTATGTCATATCCAGCTGGGCAGGAGTGAGCCAAGCACTGCCACTCGCACCACAGGCATGATATTACCAGTGGGAGTAACATTGTTGATTTGCTAAGTCTACTTTACACACACAGGGTAGTCCCTGGTGGGACTACCCAAAAATAGATAGACCATTTGGCCTTCCAACCATTACACAAGCAAGGACAGGTATGTTCAAGGACTAAATGGTGGGAGAGCCTGAGAATACATGGGTTGGGACAACATATGTGTAGGGCCCATAACGCTCGGGAGAGGGCAATGTGTGGAGGTGTGTCATGGCCGTGATAACAAGTGGACAATGGATGGTATGCCTGTATTTTGAACACGGGTGGGGTGGAGGAACTATGGGTATGAAATTATGGAGCCAGGCATGCCAGGGTCGGATGGGCTGATTCTAATTGGACCGCCCCATTGAGGTCAGCAAGTTTGTTATAAGTATATATGCATACACACATGCAGACATCAAAATGTAGAAGTACATTCTCTGTAACACATTCATTCCATTTGCAGACATAAATAACATGAATGTGCCCTAACAAACCTCGACAGTAGAGTAGTAGGTTGTGCAGAAGAGGGATGGGACGAAACTGCTAAAACGCAGAAGTGTGTACAATGTCCAAAGTTAGTGCTGTGTTGAAAATAGTCAAATGTAAGGTCTTTCCCACACATGGAATCATTCCTGTGATCTGCCTGCTATGGCAACACCAATTACTAAACCAGTCTATTTATAAAAGAAATACGCTGAACACATACATAATTAGGCTCTCATGTGTAACGTGTGCGTTACCACATAGTCGTACTTATTAATTTATTATAATGTCATGTTAACGGGAGTAAGGATGCAATGAAGTATAGAGTCTAATCTTGACATAAACACATGCGTATCCCATGTGGGACAACCCAAAAATTGCGAATAGTATTCTTTTGATCGCTCATGTCACCAATGTTTGCGGACTAAACGTTTGGGAGTTCTGAGGATACGTGAGTGAGTCAACCGATGGGATGGGTCTATAGGAGTAGGGAGTGGCCAATGTGTAGTGGTGTGGATACACCGCAAATCCGACTGGAGAATGGATGACTGCAGTGTTAGGGAGGTGTTAGGGTGTGTGTTTGGGAACCAGGAGCCATGGGTATATAAGAATATATGCAAATGAAGCAGCACAGCAATAGTGTATTGGTTAGAGCAACTGCCTAACGAACAGAAATTCCTGTACCGAATTCCACTGTATCACATACCATTTACCATAGGTAATCTGTACATGAACATATTGTGACATCTTTCCACTGTATAACCTGCAAAATATCAATTAAAAGTTAACTGGAGTGAAGTGTCAGTGTCATAATGAATAAGGCACTAGTAAGCAGGTCAAGTGTATATAAGCACCAGTAAGCATGTGTAAGTGCGTTTGCACGGGGTATGTATTGCTTTACAGGCACACACACACACACACATATATATATATATATATATATATATATATATATATATATATATATATATATATATATATATATATATATATATATATATATATATATATATATGTGTGCATAGATATACACAGATAAACACCTATGATAGGAAACAGCACACAAGAATGACATATGTTCACAGGCTATGCCAAAGGAAGTGAGGAGCCCACGCAAGAAACATGAAACACTTAGCATGACCTTCCACCCCCCCCAGCGGGACACGGGAAACATACACACAGACAATGTAAAGAGTCCACTGCTCCCCAGACCACAGGCAGGATACAACCAGTGGGGTACACAGTGCACCTGTGAATTCTAATCTTGGAACACAGACAGGAAAGTCCCTTGCGGGACACCCAAAAATTGGCAAGGCCAAAAGAAGGTGATAGACCGAACATTCTGGCTGGGGTGTATACATAACCGGAATACAAGGGTGGGAAACCCTGATGACTCATGGGCCGAGACAATTGCATGAAATGGGTCCCGTGAAGTGGAGAGTGGGCAGCATGTAGTGGTGTGTCCAGAACAGACCAGGACCCAGAGTAAGGATGGGTGCTGTTGATGAGGTGCGAGTGGGGGAACTATGGGTAGCTACTTATGGGTCTAGCTGTGCAGGTGTTGGCTGATGTGGGCCTGTATGGATAGCCCTAGGAATGTAAGCGAATGTCTTCATTGGGCAGAAGCGTTGCCCAATGAGCAGCCACACCCACTATGAGTCCCACTGCAGCAAAGTGTAATCTATATGGCAAGGAATGGAATAACCAGATGTAGACTATATATGTAGAGGTATGTGTGTGTATATCTACCCATAGTGATATAGAGATAAGCCTCTCCATCTCTGTAGTACAAATGTATACATACAGAGACAGAATACAGATACATACCCACATATAAATATATACATATGCAGACACCCATAGACCCATATGTTGTGAGATATATACGTACAGACAGCAAAATATAAATATACATGTATGCTGTATGCATACATATACAGATATATCTGTATATAGCAATGCAAATATATATATATATATATATATATATATATATATATATATATATATATATGTGTAAATATACACATCTATATAGCTAGGATATGATACAGCAGTTACGAGTAACATATGTTCACAGGCTGTGTATATGGGGTGAGGGGACCAATAAACAAACATGTAACACATGACATCAACTCCCCCCACCCCCCCAGCTAGGCTGTTGAGACATACAGACACACAATAAAGGTAAACACAACACTGGTTCTCAGACCACCGGCAGGATACTACCAGTGGGAGAGACCTGCCAGGCCTAATCTTGAAGCATAGACATCGATGTCCCTTGCGGGACACCAAAAATTAATGATCGAAGGCAGTCCCGGTAATGACTTATCAAACCAGGCTGTAGATGTACATGGACCAGTAGGTTGTGCAAGTCTGATAACCCATGGGTCGACACAATATACGACATGTGTCCCGGCATGGGGAGAGTGGACTATGTGTAGTGGTGTGTTTATACCCCACCTGCACCCACAGTAAGGATGAGTGCTGTAGAGGAGTGGCATGTGGGGGAACTATGGGTATGTAATTATGGGCCTAGGTGTGTAGGTGTTGGCTGTTGCAGTCATATTAGGACTGCCCCAGGGATGTAAGTAATATTCCGAAATGGGCATAGCTGACACCCATACCTCTCAACCCCTAAGAGCACATCCACTGGACAGGACATAAACCATTGGGGGAACAAATAGGGATCATACCTCTGAACTTTCCCTGATTTCCAAGGACGTCCCTGATTTTGACTCAGTTTCTAGCTCTGTCCCACTTAATCCCTGATAAAACTAGTGACATCTGGAGGAAAGGTGGTGAATTACACGTAATGAATAATGACAGCAATGGAGTCATAAACATCATTTACCTCAGAAAATGTGTATGAATTCATATGCTCTGAGTCTGTCAATGTGTCAGGTTAATAGCACCAATAATTTAAATGTGTCCCTGATGTTGTTATGCCATGTCCCTGATTCAGTTTGTATTTTTCCCCAATTGTATGAGAGGTGTGATAGGGTCAGAAAGCACATATTCCACTGACAACCTTAGAAAGATGATAGAATATTAGGTGTGCAGTAGCATGACTCAGCTGAAGGATGTGGGTTCCAAAACCCAATTACTTGTTTGTATCGAAGAGTGTCAGTTCCCATGCATTAGCCAGATGGGTGCAGATTGTAAGAGGAACACACCAATAATATGAATCAAACTCTGGAAAGGCCGCGGATTCCGTAAAGTCAAATGGCATGCTGTCGCCTAATGGGCAGCCATTCCTGATACTGTAGGCATGGAATCCGATGTAATAGGCATCACAAGGTAATATCATAGTCCTTATTCCCACCCAGGTGTGTGAGTGTCAGATGCAAACACCAAATGCAGTGCATTTGCAAGTGTGGGAGCAAGTGGGTGTAAGCCTGTTTGGCTGCCAGTATGCGAGTATGACACTGGTAAAGCAATGTAGAGGCTAACTGAGTGTAAGAAACTGTAACCAGAAGTTAGATTTGCTTAGCACTGCTCAAACCCATGCACACCTGCTCACAACTGCTTCAATGTGCCTTAATCACACCGTACCCAATGGCCTTGTTCTGCCCAGAAACAAAATAAACGGCCTCTGCAAGGCTCGAAAACCAGGCCCTGCACACACAGCTATTGTGATTTACCACTAAACCATGGCAGATATACAGACATCGGACCTTATCACAAACATATCATACAGCGCAGTCAATCAATAGTATAGGAAATGTATTCCATCATGTAGATGTATGTGTGAGTGTTTATGTCCAGCATATAGATACATACATATATATAGATATATCAGGAACATCCCATGTGACAACAAAGCATTGCAAAGGAATGAAAAGGGAAACACCAGCAACGCCTGTATTATGTAGTAGTGTTGTCCTATGTAATATCAAGACTCCCACAGACCGGCATGTGTCATTCATACACGCAAACATTTGTACATTGGCCATATACATCACTCTGTGCTTGTTATTTGCATTAACATAACAGTTCCTGTCCAATCATTATGTGAGAACAGTACTCTTGCAAGGTGCTGTGTGTAACATCATTATCATGATAAAGGTAAATGGGGTAACCATAGAGGGACCGGTAGTGTTGTGTGCACAATGGGGTGGTCTACATCACATGTACCTGGAACATTTAGGAGTCATGTGCATACTAGGATCGTGCACCTGAGAGACAGGGGTGAGGACAACTGGAGTATCTTGTGATGCATATTAAAAGGGATACATGTGTCCAGATGGGGGTCCCTCACAAATAGAGCACTGTCTTGTCAGTTTTAAGACATGCAGAATAGCCATTACCATACACAACTTGTTAAACAGGCAGTAGTCTCAATGACGCATAACTGCACTTACATGCTGTAGTCATGTCTGGCACATTGCCCTCCTGTCTTAAGGCTATTTCCCACTGTGTATGTTGTTTGGGGAACATCCAGATATCATCTGTGATGCCATTTACCAAACATCAGATCCAGGTACCACTCACAGCGACTGTCAAGGGCAAACACCAACATGTTATTCCTAGATATTGTACTGTGTTTTTCATGCAAATGGCTATGGGAACATCATCACAGCTGTTCCACATGCAATCAGCAAGAGGGAGGACTGCAATAGGCGCAGAGGCCATCACCTGATCATGACCATCACTTACAATACACAAGCTGCTGCTGAGCAGTTGTACACCTCCATATCCACCAGAGAGTGTGTGGGAGGGACAGACAGTGGCAAAGTACATCAGAGAAGGGCTTAAAGACTAAAACCTAAGCATTGTCTGTCACACACCTACCAGTACAGAAATTCATGCCCCTGACTGACTAATCATTAGTATTACAAGTGCATGCAGTTACTCCATGTGCCACAAAGCTGACATGTTTTTGTGCTGTAAGAACATATATGTGTGTTGGTGAGCGATATCTGCAACAGAGATATAGTAGACATACATTAGGTGTAGCACACATGGCTGTCCACATGAATGGATGTCATCGTCAGCACAACCACAGTCTCTAATGGACTCACATTGATACTCTTTGCCATGCCCACAAATACAGTCCCAAACTACTTAGTTTGCTACACTGCAGTAATGCACAGGTACTATATGCACCACAGGGAATATCCGGAGGTTCTATGGGCTAGGGCATGTGAACGTGTTTGACATCTGTTGGTATGCCAGTGAGAGTTATACTGGTAGTGACTGTGGTTGGGAGCATCATACTCCACATGCAGACACAAGGTGCCAGTACTGACAAGCATGTGTGCATTGCTTCATGGGTGTGTAGTGTTTGGCTGTGCAAGATGGCTGTACAAGGCTGGGTGAGGGATAATCATTAGCATCACGCCACCCGACTATGGTGTGCAGTGTGGTACAGGGGTGTAGTGTCTGCAATGGCCCACACAGATGGGTATTGTATGAACTGTCCTGACATCCTGGTTACCATTGTGTATGACCATAGCTTTGCAATGCATGCCATATCTGTGTTTGATAATCCTTGACATGGACATTGCCTGGGACATTGCATATCCCACAATAATGTACAGTGACATGTACAGGTGTTCCTGGTTTGGCTGGCACATGTTGTGTACACAGACTGTTATCCTCCAATATGCCAATACTGGCCTGGTGTGGCAGAACCTGCTTATAGTCAGCAGGTTGACCATGCACCTGCATTGATAACATGATACAGGTATTCTCTGGTGTCAGTGGAATCGGTCTATACAAGGCACATGTGTAAGGCATTGTATGGCCTCTGTGGATCACATTTGATGGCACCACATATGTTGCAGGCATTCAGTGGGGAACATAGTGAAGGCACATTGTCTGCAATTATGTGCCTATTGTACTGCTGTACAGGGTGCCATGCCCTCTGGGGCCCACTGCAATAACATCATATCTACTATCTGTCATCAATGTGCAAGGTACTTACAACATACCGGGATATTCTAGGCAAGTGTGTTTGTGTATGACACATGGGTTTAGGACATATTCCTGGTAATAGTAGGGTTGCATACTTTGTTCACCAGGCTACAGCACTCCTAGAGGTGTATTCCTAAGTGGGTGACATCAGCAGGATTGCCAAAGGTGGTCATGTGAATTGTAAAGAGTGTGCATACTGTAAAAGCATCATTTCTTTCACAGACAGGCAGGCGGACACACACACAGTTGACCTGCCTGGGATTACATCACCTACCAAAATAGTTTAACACACTACAGCATTAGACATTTACAGCATGCATCATGGAGATTACTGGATTAGAGTAGTCCTAGAGGTGTATTCATAGGTGGGTGACATCAACAGGATTGCCAAAAAAGGGCATTCCAAGTGTACTGTGGGTTGTATTTGTCTGTTAACTAAGTGTACCCGCTGCTTACTGTCACGAAAACACATTTACACTGCTTAAAAGTGTCTTATGCAGTCCTAATTGACAGTATCAACAAGGCTTGCAGGTCTTGAACCCTAGAACATGCACACTGAGGTCACCTGACGTACCACTAAGCCATCTGGGTTGTACACATGTTGCATGAAGTCTATAATGCACATCCTACTACAGGTATTCCACAGTACTGAAAACAAATGGTACAGTCCCTTTGTGTACATATGTACAGTACCCTTGAATGTACTGTACTCTGTGAAACAACAAAGACAAGTCTACATCTGTACAACTGTCATAACTATATATATATATATATATATATATATATATATATATATATATATATATATATATATATATATGTATATATATATATATATATATATATATATATATATATATATATATATATATATATATATATATATATATATATATATATACATATATGCACCTACTGGATGTGCACACACAAATATATATGCATATACACAGAGCCATAGCCATATATATATATATATATATATATATATATATATATATATATATATATACATACACGTCTGAACACCCTTTGTGACACAGAAGAGTTCCAAAGGAACTGACGTGTACACAAAACAGAAGCATCTCCAGTGTTATAACATTTAAATCATAAACAGTTCACCAGAGAAGGGATGGTTGTTGTGTATGCGGGGTTTGGGGTGGGGAATGATGACTAATGTAATCTACCCCGGGGATTGCGGAGTGAGAGTGGGGGAATGATGGGTATGGACCTACACCCCAGTGACCACTTCTGTTTCACTGCTCGACAGTGGCACAGGAAAATAACATACCCAACTGTAGTCGTGTTTGACTGTGTATTCTTTACCATTCCTAAATATGTAATACATTGTACACACCTGTTACCACAGATGGCTACCATGGTGTGCTAAAAGACATTACACATGTGTATGCCTGGCTACAGGGTAGTCACACACACAAACACGCACACACATACCAGTATTGTGCATACACATCTTGCCTATGTAAAGGTAACTAGTACAGTGGTATGCAGTTGGGGTATGTGCCAGAGAACACATACAATTACACTTACTGATTCCACGTCTGAGCTGGGTGACATCACAGGACCGATTACTTGCAGTGGGTAGGGGGAAGAGAGAGGTTTAGCAGATGAGAAGGATAAAGACCAGTGCAAAAGGAGGTATCTCTTTGGAATGCAGCAAAGCCTGCTGTCATGACAGGATGCAGACACAAATACACACAACCACACTCAGCCATTTGCTGACACACACACTCAGGCATTTGCTGAGACACACACACACTCAGGCACTTGCTGTCACACACAAAAACACACAGTTGCCAGTAGTGGGATCAGAACTACTTCCTATCTAAAGATCACTATTACAGTACTACACAGTTACAAGACGCGTCACAGAGATTACACATTCCAAGGCAGTCAGACTGCCCTTCTACAATTGAGGACAACAACAGGGAAACTGACAGTCATGAAGTACATAGCTGTAGACCTGTGTGTTTAAAGTATGTGTCCATTAAAACCTGTATGCACAAACAAGACACATCATCTGCAGGTAGCCCTGAGAGGTATAGTTGTAGCACAATAGGAACCTGAACTGGAGTATGGCCATCTGTGGAATGGACAACTACTATCACTATACAGGGTTACAGTGGGCATGCTCATACACTTAGTAGCACAGGGCTGTTTGGGATGCAGTATGACTACAACTACACAAGGTTATACTGAGCATGCTCATACACTTAGTAACAAAGGGCTTGTTTAAAGCACTGACTCAAATTACACAAGGTGGCAGTGGGTACACTCATACACTTAGTAATACAGGGCTGTTTGGGATGCACTCCAATTCTAACCACTGAAGGCCACAGTGTGCGTGCTCAAACACTTACATGTACAGAACACATTGTAATTAACTTCTATTGTAAACACACAGGTTTACAGCTAGGTACATCTTACCTGTCAGTATATATGCACATCATACTGGTTTACTACCTGATACCTGTATGTGGCCTGTAAATCATATATCTGTGTCTGTGCTGTGTGATACACATGCATACATGTACATAAAGTATTGACATATATATGTAATGTATACACATTCATGCATGTGTGGACGTGACAGAGTTACCTGAGTCACACAGGCGGATGCTACCTACAGCATGTGTCACACATCTTGCTGCCCTGAAAGGCATACATTGATAGCAGGTTGTGGACAGTGGCATTATACGTGGAACAGTGGCATGTGCAAGCATAATATGTGAGCCAACTTGTGTAATGGTACTGAGGTGCAGGTGCCAAGATGACCTCTCCTGGATGTGTTAGTAGTTGTCATTATTAGCAGGACTGCTACCCTAAGTATATCTCACATTGGTCATATACACAAGTTCTGCCATTGTCCGTCACCTTACATGGGACATTTGCTACCAAGCACATTAATGCCATGAGCAGTGATGTCATGGTATGGGTGGCAACTGCTAGACCAAAACAATGAGCCAATGTCCTGCTGTTATTATGAGGTTGTCCAGTGTCTATTGTTCCGGGCTGTCATGACTGAATGACGAGCCTTCAACACAGAGAACATGCATCCATGTTACACGTGTGTGTTGATAATACCTAGGTTGCATTTACCCATATAGCCGCATTCCAAGGCAAATGTTAGACACACAGAAGTAACACCCTGACACCTACATGACATTTGCATTGGATGCTTATGCTAACCCATGCTAGATGTGTGGCTTTAGTAATCCATTGCTCAATGTAGAACTTACAAATGGGGAATACTGACATCTGTGCAGTGAGGAACACCTGGCTGAAGGCTCTGTAGTGCACAATTGCACTACCACCATATAACTAAGATCCAGACATGTGGGCCATAACAGTGGTATAGACCATACCAGGTGGTGGTGTACACATATTCATAAAGGCTACTCACATGTAAAGACCACTACTCCGACATAACGCATCACAGATGAGTCAGGTTCAGGTGACAGTGGCAAATGTTGAATTCTAGGTTGTATCCACATATACATCCACCACCTTGTTCCCAGACTACCAACACACATCCATATGTGGTATGATATAGTATGGTAGACCATCAGATAACCCTCGATTGGTGGACTGTACCTAGGCCTACATAAACTGATCAAAGTACCCATGTACAGACATAGCTGCATAATGTGTTATGCAATGCAATAATACCACTGTTTGTAACCAGTAGAGCTGTACACATACCAGAGTCCCTCAGATGTTGTCAGCATTAACATGATTGACTGTTGCTGTACACCAGTAAACAACACCCTCATGGTTTGATATGACCTAACTGTACCTGCCCTGGATATGTACATCTCACACTCATACAACACAGATTACATTACCATAGCTTTCGTTTACCTTTATGCATACAGGTGGCTACAGTCATTACACACATGCACATGGCAGATAGCATGCTAACAGTACATAAGGTTAGGGTTGGGAGGGTGGCCTAATGTTTAAGTTGTTTGCCTTACAAACACAAGGTGCAGGGTTTGAGTCTCACAAGGGATAACTGGCTAGGCTTAAAGTGTCTCACAAGGGCAGTTAGCTTAGTACTAATCTATGAACCTACGGACCTATATCTATGTTGACAGAGGTAATATCCCCTCTCTACTGGTCACCCATGACACCTATAATATCATACAACACCCAATGTGGTATGTATGTCTTTAGGCATGTCTACCTAATGCAGTGCCTACAAACATACCCAAATAACAGGACCATAGGTCCTACACAAGGCCTGTATTGACAGACTCAGGGAAATCCAGCTTTGCTCTGTATGTTCCAGAGTAGTCACAGGTGATATGTTCATGACATGTACAGCCATGTGTGGCCACAGCTCCTACATATACCCCATGTCAACAATTGCAAGCCATGCATGCTGTGTGCTGTCTGGACATTAGCCTTAGCACCACAATAACCAAAACATGCTGGGGTGAGATGTTTACAAACCACAGACCTCGCACATGCTTGAATGAGTGTACTGCCTAGCTCTAACAGAGCACATTGCTGGCACTCTTCCAGTACACATGAGGTGTGTGTGGCAAATATGATCTGCTCACTGTTGACCATTTCAGTGCCCTGGCTTCACCATGGCACTGTCAAGTAACAGTTTGTTAGAGCATGACATAGAATAATGTTGTGTGTGTCACGCTGATATGTGCTGTTGTAATATATGTACCCTTGGCTACTCGGTGAAAGTAGTGGTGTCCTACCAGTACATGAATACAACATCCATTATGGTGTAATGCTCGGCTATGTATCACACATGGCATGGGGAAGGTGTGGAATGTATCCTTTTGACCTGCTAGTGCATGTACTGATGTAGACCGCATATGTGTACATGTATTGCTGCTTGTGTATATTCCATCAGTGTGCAGTGTCTGATGTCTGAAGGTGACTGTTGTCTTAGTACATCATGATGTTGCAATACAGCCTCAACATTTCCAACTGTATATGGTGATATGCTCTAAGTACAGTAAGCCGTACATGAGGTATGGACAGATGTTTGGACATGACTACTAAGTGATGGGGCTTCTTTGCAGATGAATGATTACTGAAGACAGCTCACTGGTGTGTTACAACCAGTCCTACAATAACCTGTGTACCTGCTAAGGTCAGGTTTTGTTAGTTGAAGTGGAAGACAGACAATGTAGAATGCTGTAAGTGTGACATTGTAGGCAAACCTCATGACACCTCCCCTGTGCATATATTGTGCATATATCAGCACAGTTGTCAAAGGAAAGAGTCAGTAAGCATTGTACCGGATGCGATAGTGCTGTACTTCTGCAGTACCTATCATGAGATAGGCGGGTATTTGATTCACAGTACTGGCATGTGTGGGTGCGTGCCCATATATGTCACGTATGGTTGGGAATACATCCCACATGTTATCACTCTCCTGAACACTGTTGTTGACACCAGTACAGAGTGATGTGTAGAAAGAAAGGCATAGGCAGGTGGATAAACCTCACACATGTAAAGTGTCTATATGTGTGTGACATAGGTGTATATCTTTGTGAATGCCAGTGTGTGTGTGTGTGTGTGTGTGTGTGTGTGTGTGTGTGTGTGTGTGTGTGTGTGTGTGTGTGTGTGTGTGTGTGTGTGTATGGCTGTCTGTGTGTATGACTGTCTGGTTCCTGGAGTGATGCCTTATTTTAACATAGTGGAATGTTAATGCACCCTCCCCCCATCCACTCAAAGCAGTCTAGTATCCCTGTTGATATCATCAATCATAGATGGGCGTACTAACCGCCTGTTAACATGTACTCCCTGGGGCATGACCTGTTGTTACATAGCCTACTGATGGACCCCCCTCCCCACATACACTCACTGCACTGTAGTATCCCTGTTGATGTCCTCCATCTTAGGCCATTCCAACTACCTGTACATGTGTAACCTCTGTGGAGCGTCTTGTAATTGCGCAGTACTATAATGATGATATGTACATAGGCAGGGGTTATTGAACACTGGCAACTGTGTGTGTGTGTGTGTGTGTGTGTGTGTGTGTGTGTGTGTGTGTGTGTGTGTGTGTGTGTGTGTGTGTCAGAGTGTGTGTTACTGTGTCTGTGAATCCCTCAGTGTCTGGGTGTGTCTGTGTTTGCATGCTGTCATGGCAGTGGGTATTACTGCTTGCCAATGAGAAGCCACTATTTCCACTGGCCTTTACCCTTGTCACCTGACATACCACTCTTTTACCCACTCTGCGCTCCAGGTAACTATACCTGTGATGTCACCCACTATGGATGTGATGGCTCTGAACACAGTAGCTTACTACACAGCTATTATGCTCTTGGATCATTAAAACAGTAAACATAATTGAAACATGAGCGAATATAACTGTGATGTGGAAGCTACAAAGTGCATGCAGGTATTGTCATACTGACCTGTGGGTAGTCAACATGTACATATTGGAATCCTGCAAACACCAACATCCCCCAGCACATGCAATTACACCTGAAAGAGGAAGGCAGAACATCAATATCAACATGCTGTTAGTGTTGTTACACATGATACATACTGTCAAATGTACAAAATGCATTCTAAAACTGCAATACATGGTATGTCTGCTGCCTGTCAACACTACTCAACAATATTAATCTACAATTGTCTACCTAGTATGTTCACCCTGTGCATCAGACCATATGGACATGTCCCTGCACCGATGGTGTGGATGACAGGGATGCGGCACAGGCATCATCATATGCACAGGGTGATAATGTTTGCCAGAGGCTTAGACTGTGCCATTGGATGACATCATGCTTGTGTGTTAGGGCCTGTGATATCATTGGGTGTGTGTGGATGTTATGCGTGTGTGTGTTGAGGTGCCCTACATTTGTTTCCAGTGTGTAAGTATGCATGCATGTACACAGGTCTGGCATGTGGCTGGCCTACACAGGGTTAATATTGACAGCTGCAGACTGTACGAGGCAGGTTTCACAGTTCACGGTGTCCGGCCATGGCCACGTGACCTGCGCCTGCCAGTGGTTGCACAGGCACTACCAGGCAGTGGTCCAGATTTGGTACTGTCTAATGACACATGTCCACTGGAATCGTGTCCCTGTTGGGACCGTCCAGGACCATGTGCACATGGCCTGCTGTGTCCTGGTGTGGACTGCACAGCACCAGCTGCACTGCTGCTGCTACCACCACTATGGGAGCAGGCATGTGCAGTAGCATCTTCACGTAGACCTTCAACGGGTGATGTAGCTGACTTACATCCACATGCCCGATGCCTCACTCCCACCAGATGTTCCAGCACAGACATTCCAGACTCGAGGATTGACATGCCACAGTCAAGGACTCCCACTATGTCACCCAATCGTCTATCCAAAACATCTGCAAGATGATAGTGAGCATTTGCATGTGCCTGGATGTTGTCAGTTAATGAACAGACAGCAGCCCTCTGAAGCCTCAGATCTTCTCTGTTGTCCCATTCAGCATGTGTCTGTGCCTCCATTACAGCCCGAAACATGCATCTGGTGACTCCAGCTGATGTGCTTGGTCTCACAGGGGCATGTTGGTCAGTGGTCCTCCTATGAGCAGCGCTGGGCACATGCCTGTGTGGGATATCAGCAATCTGTTGACTGGGATCATGGTGTGTAGGCACACCTTCCATAGACACCATACTTCCCTGTTCCATGCTACTACCCACCAACTGTCCTTCTTCTATGGCCGGTGGTGATGGGGTATGTGCAGGCAGGGGAACTGTGTGTGAGGATGAGGGGGAGACAGGTGGAATGGCAACCAATGGCACAGAATCAGCACCTGACAACCCTGCCTGTGCCTCAATCATACTATCATCATCACTGCTAGAGTCTGTGGGGACATTAACATCAGCTGGACTGCAGGAGGGCAACACACCTACATCAACACATGTGAGGGAAAGACAAGAACTGTACATTACAAGTTATATCAGACAAACACAGACAGACAGACAGAGACACAAACAGACAGACAGAAAGACACAGACAAACAGACAGACACAGACACACACAGACAGACATGCACAGACACACACAGACAGACAGAGACACACACAGAAAAACACACACACAGACCCACAGAGACACACAGACAGACAGAGACACACAGCCAGACAGACAGAAACACACACACACACACACACACACACACACACACACACACTTACACACACTGACACATACACTGACACACACAGGCACACAGATATACACAGACACACATGCTACATGCAGGTGATATGGCAGATGGGATTCAGGTTAGACAATTATAGTTTCAGCTTGGGCAATTATAGTGGTAGTTATCATACATCCATGAGTTGCACACAACAGCATGCATGTGTTATAGCAGACGGCATGCACCTTACATAATTATAGTGGCGGTTAGCATACATACCTGTATTGAACCCTTTGTGTTAGTAGCCTATGCCCCATACCTGCAACACAATACATGCACTTTTCACCATTGCACTGCACTGACATGGTGTGTGCAACATGCACCACATGTTAACAGACCATCGCTGATCTTTGTACATCTGCCATTGATGCTTTATGTTGGCCACCGCCCCTATGTTTGAGGACAGGAGCTGTAGCATATGTCGACTGCATACTATGTTTGCCTGAGTCCTAGCTTGCATATCTACCCCAAAGCAGTGCATGTCTGTTCAACATTATTCCACCTACCCCTGAGCTGAGTGTAGACTTTGTGCATGTGGCTGTACACACATGTTTGACATGGCTGCCCCCACTTTGCAATGATGCCACAGACCAGCACAGGTTTACAGTACACCGGCCTGCTGTGTGGCGTATGACTTTGCCAATCGCATGTAGTATGACATGTCATCTGCTGACGTTTTGAATGACATGCATACATGTGTAACACAACGGTGTCCTTTCCAATCTACAGTACGATAATGGTGTCCCAATGCAGGGACATGTTATACTAAAATGGGCCTTCAGCTGATGCAATGTTGTCTATCCACCCTACAAATATGCAGGGACATATTGCACATTGAGCTGTTGTGCATAGCTATTGCAGGGCATCATGTGGCTTCATAATTGCTATACAGTGTGAGCTACTGACACAGTTCATAGCCATGACTATGTTCACATACAATACTTATCTAATGTGGAATGTGACCCACGTCACTGAGATGTATACACAATAAACCCTAATGTGTGACACCTGTCACAGAAGGGGTATATGGATGACACCCATGCACATATGCTACCATATTACTGTTATCTGGCAACTATGCCCACACATGGCTAACCTACAAGTACTCTATGTCCCACATGCCATCTGTGTATCTCACACACATGAGTAGCAGGCATGACAGTGATGTCTGACACCAGCAATGTGAATATACTGTATCTGTGGCTTGATGTGGTTGTATGTGTATGTTGTGCAACACATGTATGTATTTGGATAATGTATAGGTGAATGCTAACATGTCGTGACACACTCCAGATGTTCAAGACACATTATGTGGTGGTTTCATGTTATGCCTATACAAGCTGTGTACAGACCTGTATGATGTTTAGTGTTTCGCATCTGCAATATCACCATTACACAAAGGCCATAGTTGTATTGTGTTGAGCCAATGTACAACAGGGTGCACACACATGTACATCACTTTTACTGTGCGTGTTGCTTCATGTCTCTGGCCATCCTCCATGGCCATGTGTATACATGTTCAGTCCAATGGTTGTGATGGCCATTTTATTTCACATGTCAGTGTTATCCCATATGACATAAACCCATAGATGTCATATGCCCCACTGAGGACATGGTTATGCAGATAAAGGGTGGTATGTATGAGATGTGAGACATGTTTTTCAGGATAGTTGAGCAGTGTTGCAATCAGCCCACTACATGTCATGGACATGTCTGATAGCACATGCCATTGTGTAACATTCATAGCAGAGGTATACTCTACAAGGGTGTATCCTGTGGGCCGGGTATACTCCAGCTCCAACACATTTAGTGTGTATGCACACATATGCTCTCTTTACAGTACTGTTTGTATTCCCAACATGTGTAATGCTGATATGTAGTAGCTGTCCCTACAGTGGAACACACCTCCACCATTGTATTCAATGCTGTCCACTCATCTGGCAATGACAGTTTGAAAGGTTTAGTGTAGGTGTTTCATATAGTCTTCAATTGTTTCACATAGGTAAGCAGTGTGATGCATTGGAGGTCTGACCAGTGTCCATTAACAGGACCACCATACATTATGTGTACGTGTGTTATGACAGATGGCATGCAATTAATATGTTCCATGCATTATCAAGCCTGGTAAACAAAAACAGTCTCAACTGACACAGGCTGCTGTTGCTGCAAAACACCAGAGGTTCCTAAACAGGAGTGTCACAGCAGTAAGATCATTATCCACACCTGTGTGATAGCTACAGGGTGCAATGTCCATTTTAGCACATAAGCCAGTACAATACACTATACTATGGAGTATGCACATCTGTGCATACATAGAGCAGCAGACTATAGTATGTGGCATGTGTGCATACATGCCTTGCATACAATGTTACATTACATATTGTACAGTAACACATGTAACTATATGATATATAGTTGTGTTTTATGTGCAGTAGTGACTTACCAGACAACTCCAGGCTCAGTGGTTGAGAGACACCCACCTCCACAATAGCAGCTAAAGCTTGTCGATGGAGGTCTGCAGGTGTCCCCAGCTTGGCCAGTAGCTCTTTGGTACTTGTGAGTGGGGGATGGGTGAGTGCCCTCCCATTGCACCTTGTTCCCTGGTAATTGCATTAGCACGCTGTTTCGCCCATCTTATCAGGTCAGTGTAGTGTCAGCGCACCTGCTGATAGGTGCAATTGTGACCACCAATCTCATTTACCCTCCTGCAGGGTTCCTCCCACAGGGCATCCTGCTGCTGCGCATCCTGTGGCACATGGCTGAAGAGTATCGTATAGTTGTTGAGGACGTATGGGATGAGGACCTCATCCTCCAAGCAGCTGTACGGTGGCAGTCTGCTACGTGGCATAACTGGAAGGCATAACAATGGAGACAGGTCACAGTAATTCACAGAGAAGTACAGCAGTACAGCTGAACATACATGTATATCACATTTATTAAGATTACAAATACGTCTTTGTAAATCTACATGACACTTACACCACTGACATGTATAAGTCACACACATTTGACACCTACTGGTGATGTGATGTTATTGCCAAATATGTGTGTGTCATGTGATGACATTGCTCATACACCATGTGGATGTTGTCCTGACGTGGGCATGTCTGTTTGCCTGTAGTGGTGTCTTTACCTATCAGCACATGACTGGATGTGTTCACATTAATGCAATTGACCTTAATGTTGTGTATATGCCACATATATAGTCATACATAGCCATTAGGGACATGACCTGTGGCCCTGCAGACTTGCAAGCACGTATGTGTTTTGCCATATACATCTACATGGCACTGTACAGCTGTGTAGCATCCTGCCATGTATTGCCTGTGTTGCACATATGTAACACATGGGACAATAGCTAGCCTGATGGTATTTGCAGGGTTGGATATCAACTATAGCATGTATGGTCATAGTGATCTAGTAGGCTATAGTTGATATCCAACCAACTATAGCATGTATGGTCATAGTGATCTGGTAGGCTATATGGTCTGGGCCATTTATGAGCTTAGACAGGTTACCTAGCTGTAAGCAACAGACAGGTAAGTTTCAGGGGCCAGTTCAAGCAGTGCCACAGAAATGATACACATGGTTACTGAGATATTTGGCATGCCATCATCACACCATGTCACAGAAAGGGCCAATGTGCAGCTTCGCTGGACAGGGTTAGCATATTATAGCAAGAGTATGTTAAGTGTATGGGACAGGGATCTGTTAGGCATGCTGTGATACTTTTACTAGAAAGATGGATGTCCATGATGTATGTGTTTATTTGGGATCAGGATGTGTTAAGCATAGCATGTCCAGCACCTCTGGGTTGGACATGGCTTTATTCAGGGAAGGCTGCATGCTGCATAGTGCAGCTAGGGATTGTGAAGGGCAGTGTTGGCCATCTACACATGGGCAATAACCCTTAAAGGAAATATATGATCTATTATGGGTCACATGGGTGTTGAGTATGGCTGAGCAGTTATCTCTATATTCCTGGATGGCACCCTGTCATTCTTAGGGGTGCCACATACAACTACCTGTCTTTTGTGGTGACGTAACTATCAAAGGGAAGTACTGTCCAGCTGTATCCCATACACACAGTTGCCATTATGTTGACCACTGCCTAGGTGGTAGTTAATGGGTACAGGGTTTGTAACATAGGGGATGAGAATGCAATACTTAGCTGTCAGATTGTGGCCATACATCACACACCACACATCTGACACACTAAGGCCCTTCTGTATGTTGAACGCAGCACACAATGAGTCAACTATTACTCCTTGTTCATAGTCATTTGCAAACATCAATAGGCTGATGTCTTCTGTGTTAGTCTGTGTGGTATAGATAACAAAGAGGGGAAGTACCAGGAATGACCCCTGTATTACTGTGGCTGGCACTGGTTTGATGTGCGTGTATTCGTCAGACACCTTCTGTAGTGTGGGTTCTGCCAGCAGTCCAGTTGCCAACCACTGCTGTGACATAGGAATATACACCTAGTTTACTGAGTGCAGCTGGAACACAGTATGGGTGATGGTTTCCTATGACCTGGCAAGGTCATGATATGCAGTGTGAATCAACCCTACTGTCATCTACATCTGTACCGAGTACATAGATTATGTTGACCACAGTTCATGGCCGTACAGACCAGACTCAGCAAGGTAGTTTTGCACTATGTCCCATTATCAATGGTGTCTCCCACTTTGTTGGGTGTGATAACTGTTGCTGTGCACCATTTGGTGTGTACACAGCCTGACATGGAGCTATGATTGAACATGATGTGTATGTGGATACCTGAATGTTCTTACATTTGTGTAGGATACACCCTGGGATGTTGACAGGTCCCATGAAAGCTGTATGTATGGCTTTAGAGAGTGCAGCTTGTACCTGTATAGCCGTTAGTACAGGGGCCCTGTAGTGTACATGGATATATTACTAAGTGTACCTGTTGGGGGTGGGGGGAGGTGGGAATGGGTTTAGGTTCTCCAAGACCCTATCTGGATGAACGGGTGCTATTTCTGTAGGTGCAATACCTCCCATGCCATAGTGCTGTGCAGCACGGCAGGTCTTGTCATTGCCATTACGATTAATGACACAGCTATGGAATGCTCTGTGCTTGGCCTCATAATATGTGGCTGATTAGTTTCAAAGTAGCTTTGTGTGGTTTTGTATGGTGCTGCATCTTACTGAGGCTGACCAGGGATCACCTACATTCATGTGTGTTCTCTCTTGCAACAGTTACTACCTTCTGTGGTACAGTTTAAAGCATGGTACCACCAGTTTTCCTACTTGTTTGTGCTGGGTTGACTCCTGGTTCTGTTTCAGTGGCATAATCACTGCACATACGTGACTGCTTAAGGTTCATTTGTGTAGGATTCAGCATTGGCACATGCATTGTCCATCTGCATGGGTGCCATGGCACTCACCACTCTGCTCTTAGGAAGCATAACATTGGCATTGGAGACTATGTGTAGCATTCTGTTAGCACTGTTTGTGTGACTACTGTGATCCAGGTCAGTGGGGTCGATGGAATCCAACATACATTGAGCACAGGTGTTGGTACATGAGGAGTTTTCCCAGTTCATAATGGAATAGGTGAGAGTAGCCATTATTATGGTTCTGTCTCAGACCTAATCTTCCCCATTATAGCACATTATGACAGTTGGGAAGTCTGCGGCCTGGTGGGTGATCTGTCCCAAGGTGCATTTTGAATTCCACTTTGGCACAAAGGTAGTTGCTCAACATAATGCATCTGATGTTATGCAAGTGCAATTAGCATGGGGGTGTACATATCCTTCAGGAATATGGACACACCTGTGGCCTGTGTGGTCCAATAAAGGATAACTGGCAAGAGGTGAGGTATGTGTTATAACATGGTCATGCAGGTGTGCTCTCCGGAGCATTGAAATGTGTCAGCCACTGCACAGATATGTTCTCCATGTTAGGGATTGACATATGTGTGTGCACATGGTGTTTCTGACATGCATCATTGTGTAGTGATACCCGCAGTTTATTGCTTGGCTGTCCCTGTAACAGCAGTGGACCCTCACTTGAACCATGCATGATAAAGGCACTATAGGGGAAGCATGAGCCCTCGGCAGTATCCAGATTCCCAGGGGTGACAGGTACAGGCCCTGTCTGGCAAAGCCTCATGGTCTGTCAACCATGATATCCCAGGACGACAAATACTGGATACCCTGTGACATGCACCACTACACTAGACAATTGTGGAATACAATCCTTTTTCCCTGTACTGCAGTATCATTCTGGCTAATGGCAGAATGCTACCCAGGCCTTGGGACATACCTGCATGAGCTACAAGACCTGACAGTTCCTACATGTGTTTCCATGCAGTCCAGGCTACTGCATCACAGGTCCTGCACAACAACATGGAATATGCCAGAGCCATGTGTATAGTTCAAAAGGTGGTCTGAGTGTATGAGTATGTGGCAAATCATGGCAGACAGGCAGCTGACAGTATGTATCCCCTCGTATAGGTCGGTGTGTAACATAGTGCTAGAGTTTGCATTCACAAATGAGTACTGTGGGGCATGTTTCCAGTCATGTGTTCAGAGGTGTGGCACAATTATGCAAACTATGTCATACAGTTTGTGTATTTCGGTGTCTGTCTTTTCCTGTTTGGGAGGTCACTTGTTTGGCCAGATACTTTGACACGTCAGTGAATGTGTGTTTTTTCCGGTAGTGTGTGTGGGTGTCCTTACTGTGTTCTGGTAAGGGTATGCGTTGGTTGTGTTGATGAGCTGCATGTGTTAACCTACACCTTATGACTGTCCAGTCCAGTCATGGCTGTAGACTGGGCTGCCTTCCAGCTTACCCCTGTAGCTGCATCCCAAACAATGTGTGGGGCATGGTGTTAGGTGGGTATGGCAGTGTACATGGCATAGAGATTACATTCCCCCAAGTTGTCCACATACACAAAGCTGACATTAGGAAAGACCAGTAGCTGACTGGTGGACATGCCTGTATAAGCAGTCAGTACAAGTACCAAGTACTGGATTTAGTTTACGTATTGCCTATGAAGATGTTTTAGACAGTGATGCTCACATGTAAATATTTGCGTTATGGACATGATAACACTGGCTATTATGGAAATATTATAGCTACCTTTAGCAGCAATCCTCCTCTGAGGAGCACATCACATCCTGTTAGTTGATTACAGATGATGCAAGTGTCTACAGGTCTGTTTCCTTCTCTGGGTATATACTCACATATCCACCAGGACCATGAGCTCTGTTGGGCAAAGACACCCACTCTCCAAACAGTCATGTATCAATAGGCTCTGATGCCACTATCAACATGATCAGGATATAATCAGATAGAGTGAGCCATCACCTATGATGCGGCTATTACACATGGGTAGTTGTCTCCTACATCTTACACTCCTACTGCAGATGTTACACTGGAGTTAAAGATGATATGCAACCTGTTTCATTACCAGTGCTGTGCACTACCTTAGATACAGTATGTGCAGGCAGCTGTTAGGTTGGCAATGAGAGGTTGGGCTACACAAACTTGGTAGTTCAACCAGTGTGTCTGTACTCTCAATATCCACTCTATGTAGGTGTGCACATAGCCATTTGGCCCAGCCCTGTAACAAGGGTTACTACACATTTGCATAACATGTACATATGCACAGCTGTTATTGCTTGCAAACAATTGTAGAGAGGTGGATATTACATATGTTATGTGCATGGATAGTTACCTGACACTTCCAATTATCTTTGCTATCATGCTGCTAACCTGTCAGATGAATACTAATGCTATGTATCCTGTCATTGAGTATTGTAATTGCCAATAGACATAACTACTGTTTGCATAACATAACAGAACTGCTATGTAGAATAGATTACAGATCTGCCTAGAATACAGTACATTACACAGTTATTGGCACAATATCCCACAATGCACACCATATTTGCATGGTAAGTCCACCTTTAACATGTTCATCTTACTTATACACCGATACATATGTCGACTGTTACAATATATCGACATATACTATCCCCAGTTATAGCACATACTTGTTGGACCAATCCTGACACTTACAGTGGCTGGAAGTGAATTGGCGGGTTCCAAGCCCATATCATCCCTTGTGGCGTATGCGGAGTGTGCCGTGTGACCTACAGCAGTACACACATAGAATACTACAAGCATTACTACTGCTCAACAATACATCACTGCAAGATAGCTATTTCCACTATATGCATTGATTACACTGTAATTCTTACAGTACAGGTACTATATACACAGACATACTACATGTTATACATACCGTCTTAGTAATCGGGGGTGTTATTAACTAGTGTAATACTCGTTTTCGGTTTGTCTTACAATGTTTTATACTGTCCTAGAGGTAGATACAGATGGTTTGAATGTGTGACACGGCAAAATTTTATAGTTACAGATCAGTAACATGTGCTTTCCTGATGACCAATTGGTGTTTCTAAGTAGGTAATTACATGCACGTCAGCTGCGCTGCTACTGCCTTAGCCAATACCATGACTACAGAGGAGTATAACTGAGTACTCCACTTGGGCATTGTCCCTTTGCCTTACTTGTGAGGAAGACAGTGTGGAAGTTTTGTTTGTAATCTTTTGCAACAGCTGTATGGAGATGAACAGTAATATATTTATGAAATGCCTAGAGGAGTTGGTCTAAATGTGAGTACTGCTGATATATTTCTGAACATTGCTACTTGTGCAGGGTTTGTCTGTACCTAATACATCTGCATATATTTTAGTCTGGCCAGGTTGTTTGACCAGCTCAAGGCTGCATAGCTATGCATATAATGTTAGGGGGTTTACAGTGTGCTTACCAGACATATTTAGTTTGGTGTTACTGTGTATCATACTGTGCTAATAATCAGTACTCGGTAAAACTTCCTGGTGTACGAACCTTTCAACCTTCTGAAGCGGGATTAGTTCATACAAACCCTGTTACATCAGCAGCTGTTCAATTGTATAACGGCAACTACTTCACATAGGGCCATGTTAGTGTGTCTGTGTCCAGGTATGTTAAGGTTTCAGCAGATGTTGTACAGTAGTTGCATAATTGGTTATGGTATGACAGTATGTATTGATGTAATTATTTCGGTTGTGGGGTAGATGTTGGTGGGTGTATATAGCACATGCAGGTGTGTAGGAGCCCCTTTTATACAACATCTATATGTGTGTGGGTGTTCTTTCCCTATGTGAACACCTATCTCTTAGTGGACTAATACTATGGTAATTGCAGGCTGATTCATTAAGACACTTTTAAATGCTTCCTGTATATCATGCAGGTACTGTTAGTCCATGAATCCTTTAGGCAATACATCGGAATGTAATAAAGGTTTGCAAAATGAAAGCTATCTGTGTAATTCTGTCATGGATATTTGCAGTCATTGCAGTTGTGTTGGTGACTCTGTCCATAGAACATATTTGTAATAGTGTATTGGCATATACTCTTCATATGCTATGTTCATATTGTTTGGGGGGGGGGCAAAATGTGTGATTGCTATGGTCCATGTTATACTCAGATATGACCACTTTAGATGCTGTCTACAGACATGTATGTATGTGTGTGTATATATATATATATATATATATATATATATATATATATATATGTGTGTGTGTGTGTGTGTGTGTGTGTGTGTATATATATATATATATATATATATATATATATATATATATATATATATATGTCTGTGTGTGTGTGTGTGTGTGTGTGTGTGTGTGTGTGTGTGTGTGTGTGTGTGTGTGTGTGTGTATATATATAATATATATATATATATATATATATATATATATATATATCTATATATATATATATATATATATATATATATATATATATATATATATATATATATATGTATGTATGTGAGAACTCACTCACACACACACACACACATATATATATATATATATATATATATATGTATATATATAAATACATAAATACGTGTATGTATATATATATATATATATATATATATATATATATATATATATATATATATATATGTTAAACACAAAACTGTGCGTGCAAACACTGCCACATCCGCTAAGTACTCCGGATATATACATGTCAGTGATGCAACATCTCACTATGTGCTGTCATAACATTACATTCTCTGTTGACTGTACTCTCCAGCACACATGGGTTAATATGGGTGTTTCGAATGTTTAGTATACAGATGATTACTACCTATATATGCAAGCTGTGGTTAAGGTATACTTTTGCACATGATAAACATCCCTGCCTTTATCAGGATTGTAACCTCAAATGCACAGATACTATGTGGATGCTGTAATCATTACTCTGTTGAGATTAATGTTGCTTCTGCCTATTTCCTGTTTGGATGAGTTCTATGTGTAAGCTAGGCTAAGCAAAGGGTGGAGGCCCCCAAACTCACTGAGCTTCACGTACTTTTGAAATAACAACATATAACAAATGTACTGTGAGACAATACATTACATTCTTAACTGCATTTTGCATAGCCCCTCACTGACACACTTCAAGGGAAACCTTGTTGTGTGAATCGGTAACAGACTATACACCCCTGGGATCATGTGTCCCAGAACCATACAGCCAGGGGGTGGGGGAGCCTGTCCAGTTTGATAGCTGCAAGACCTGTTGCGGGAATTGAATGGTGTTGAATTACCACATTAATATGCCCTCTTTAGATCACTAAGTGCCCCTATCACCCTCCACAACCCCAGTCTTCAACAGCTTCCAGCAACTCTGCCTGGAATTGCTTTATTGGCTATGCTTGACAGAGGCTCAGTTACTTCATCAATGGTGCAGGGAAGGTCAACACACTGTAGCTATGCTTTTAATTGCCCTTTGGCAGATAGGTAGTAGGCTATCTGTGAACCTCTAACGTGCAGGCCATCACAGCCATAATATGTGAACAAACAGACCTTCAGATCACAATATACAGTGAGAACTCAGCCTGTAGTCAGGAAACAGTTGAGTACAGCAAGAACATACAGAACACTGATACTTAGTCACTCCAAAAGCCTATCTTGGAAGCTAGAAGACTTGTATACGTTTAAGGCTTTCTATTGCTTACCAGTAGGTTACCTACAGGGGAGATGAAAAACAAGCACAGATGGGGAACATGCATGCAATGATATCATACCGGCCTATGTGTCAGCCTATGGCTTTGGAATACTGGCCAAGGCTATTGTCACCCCCATGGTGCCTTATATAGGAGAGTCTTGAAGGTTAATACCAGCTCCATAAACAGCACAATAGCAGATTGAATGAGGATTATGCTACTCAACACCAGGGGTTGTGATCACAACATGCATGCACTAACAGCACTCCTCAGGATGGACAACATCAAAATCTGTGCATTAACTGAAATCTGTCTTAAGACTCCTGAGAGCATACCAGCACTACCAGACTACAACTCATACCACACATTTCACCCACAGAATATGGACTGACAGCCATGGAGGGGCTGTATATTCATCAGGGATACCTATACCTCCAGGTTATTGGGGCAGCATGATACCTCTGTTGTCATCCATGTGCAGCTAACATCATCCACAACTGCAATATGGAATGTGGCCTACTACGGATCACCCTCCATGACCCAGGATCTCCACTCCACCTACCTGGAGACAGTGGAGAATATGACAGTCCTAACACACACCCTGGCATTGGTCAATGTCAACTACCATACCATTAGCTGGGAAACGTACTCCAGTACTCACTTCCAGGCCCAGCGTTTCCTGGAATGTATCACCTCATATGCCTTGTAGCAGGTGGTAACCTTCCTAACGTGGGGTGGAAACTACTAGATGTGGTCATCACCAACATGGGCAACAGGTGGACCACAGCTGAGGTTAACCGGTCACTGTTTAGATCTGACTATGAACTATTGACTGTTTCCTCACCCTATCATATCCCCCACCCATGGATACTACAGTGTATACCTTTCCTACAGCTAAATTTACACTACTAGCGACAAGTGTTGGGGGTTTCACAACCCCCACGCTAAGGGGAAACACTGCTCAACATACAGACAGATTTACAAATGCAGTCTATAAGCACCTACACGGATGTATGGATCGTGCCATCCTTGACAAACCAAGACTCACTCTTCCTAGACAAGGACACCGGTCTGGTGGACCTCTGCAATAAATAGGCTATACTACAGAAGTAGTACAGTGTTCTAGACACACACCAAATCCCACGAAGGGCAGACATCCGTGACCACTAATAGTATGATACGTAGGCCCCTCATGACATCATCCAAGGCTAACATCAGCAGGAGAATACGCTAGGATTTGAAAGATAACCACAAAGCCTTCTTTGGTTATGTCAAGGATCTACGTGGTGAAACACAGATTTGCACTGTGCCGGTGAAATATAGCACAGGATATGCTGATCCTACTGATATCACCAACATCCTTGCAGATACATTTAGTGCATACTTCACCCCCTAAATAGTCCACAACACTACCCGAAAGGTACAGTATCCCGACCATCAGAGACACACAGGTGGAAATGGCCCTCTCTAACAGCAGAATACAGCATCAATAGAGGCAGATGTTGACCCAGACTGCATCTTGCAAACTGTACAAGACAACCTGCCCACCACCTAATTAAGCATTCCTACTTCAGCCTCTCCACAGACTACATGCCCATACGATGGCATGTGGCAACGGTTATTCCACTCCATCAAGGTGGAATCACAACTGATCATGGTAACTACCACTCCATTATTCTGACTAGCCTGGTCTGCAATGGTGTGGTTCGCATCTTCGTGGCACTCATTAACAATGACATTGGCAACCTCCAAACACGTGACTCAAGCCAGGTCAGCTTGGTTGAGTGTAGTTCATGCCTACTGAACCTGTTTCACGCCTTACATACAGTCACCAAGACATTAGATGATGGGGTGGTGGTTCACACACACTGCCTGGACCTCACCAAGGCTTTTGACACCATGCCCCACTCAGGCATTATTGATAAACACACCAGCCTGTACATTCACCCATACATTACAGGTTGGGTTGCCAATGGGCTTACACACACAACCCACATGGTACTACTAGCAGTCTCCAGGTCCAACTCTTGTACAGTCACGACTGGTGTCCCACAGGACTCAGTCTTGGGAGCCCTACTGTTTCGTATATATGTCTCAGATGTACAGGCAAACACAGGTGGACTACTGCAGACCATGTCTGGCAATGACTGCAAACTGGGAGCCATGATTGATAGTCCAGCTGAAACGGACATCCCTCAAGGGGCCTCACAGAGAACGTCACAGGGTGCCAATGACATGGCCTTCAGCCAAGTGCTACTAACTCACAGTCATTACATTGTGGAATTGGCATCCACATATTAACACATGAGCGGCAGCCACTTTAATACAGACGAGGTAATGGGGTATCTGGGGACTAAGGTAGATAGTGATCTCCCCTTTGACAATCATATCTCCACAGTAGTTAGGACATCCTTCTATGTACCTGTGTGTTCCATCTGACTACTAAAGGATTCTCATCTAGACATACTGGGGTTATAGTGCCCCTTTACTCATCACTCATCAGTCCCATCATAGGGTATAATAACTCATGTGGGATGTACCTCAGAGGACACATCCAACAGCTGGGCGGGTCCACAAATGTACCTCACCAAGGGGAGTACTGGCCTCCAACATATGGCCTATGCAGCCAGACTGAATAAACTCCTGCTTTACTCAGTGGCATCTCATTTACCTAGAGATGATCTCCGCTTGCCAACACAGCCATGTCGAACTCAGGCTTGATGGATATGCTCCACCTATTGGAATCCATGTCACAGTGAGCCACACACTGTAGTGAGCTGACCTTGCCAAAACAATAACTGGAAGATGCTTGAGGGACAGCTTCCTGTCACAGACACTCCCCATACTTTGGAACAACATCCCTAACTACATTATATAGAGCCCCTCACTACCACTCTGCAAGAGAAACCTTGAAGGGTGGATGGGGAACAGTAGATGCACCCCAGGGATCCCGCCATTGGCTCTGCTCCACAGAGGGACAGTTAATGAATCAATGGGGTGGAAAAGCTGACACATTTTGGCTGGACGTATGAATGGCCTCTGGCAGTTGGCCAAGTACCTACCTATAAATCTATACATACAGTATCTGCATATGCTAATAGCTTAATTTACTGTTCAGGTGTTGACTTACCTTGTGCCAATGGCTGTTGTGTGTGCAGTAGTTGAGGGCTGCCTATGTTGGATGCACACAGTAGACTGCCTATACATGACAATTTACAGGTAGTCTTGTGTGTGTGCCATCCATTTTTACTGTGTGTGCAGGTAGAGAAAGGTGTCAGTCCCTAGCTGCCTACACTGTCAGTGTGTGTGCTATATGTTCCCTCTTTGCCAAGGCATGGGCATACTAGGCATGCCTCCAGCTGCCTACTGGGGCTAGCACAGGGTGTTCATGGTCTGAGTATCTCTGTGCCTGTGGGCCCCTTGCCAATGGTGGTGGGCTGTGAGGGCCTTCAACATGCTGTTCCTACTGCAGATCTTTCCTCAGGACCATATTGTGTAGCATGGCACAAATTATGAAGATGTGGTCACATGTGCCTGGAGAGTACAGCAAGACTCCACCAGATATGCCCAAGCAATGAAACTGTGATTTCAGCATCCCATACACACACTCTATGATGATTCTGGTTTGTGCGTGTGCCTCATTATGGCATTCCTGCATGCGTGTGTGTACATTTCTGATGGGAGTCATCATCCACGGTTCCAGTGCATAGCTAGCATCCCCCACCAGGTAGCCATTTGCGATGTCCCTCCTGGCAAATAGCCGATACAGCTGTGAGGCATGCCAGATGTGGGAGTCATGATAGCTTCCAGGGCTGCCAGCACACATATCCATGATAATGCCCTGGGCATTGCATATGACCTGGCAGTTGATGGAGGGCATCCCTTGTGGTTTATGTAGCACCTACCCTGCTCACCGGATGGTGACTTGATGTGTATGTGTGTGCAGTCTATTGCACCCAGTACCTCCTGGTATTCTGCCACATAGTGGAAGAGATGCATATTGCTGGCCAACTCCTTCTGCATTCGGGGGAAGTATATGTGCTCATTGGCATGTGGTAACATGTCATCCAGGAATTGGTGTAGTACCCTGGATGCTGATGGCTGTGAGATCCCCATGATATCCTCAGTTGGTCTTTGAAAGGTACCTGTAGCTAGTATTCTCAGGCTTACACATACCTTTGTATCCACTGGGAGGGGTACCCCTCTGTTTGTTCTGGCTCTGAGGCTTGACTGGCACAGTTCCACAAGTTGCTGTAGAGTGTCCCTGTCCACCCTGTAACTCTCTACTATCTCCAGATCTTGTAGCCCCTGGTAGGTTACCCTGGGTCTGAACACTCTCCTCCTCCTCTGGTGCCTGCAGTAATCGTGTGCATTATCCTCCACTCCACCTTCAGTCTCCAGCACATGCTGGTGGATCAAAGCTATGGAAGACCCTAACATGTACATAATAAAAGTTTCCCGTCTGTATACACCACTGGTGCAGAGTGTATGGGAATACAGAAATGTGTGTGAGGTGCTTTCACACTTTATTGTATTGTGCTATGGATGCTGCTGATGTAAGTGGGTGTGTATGAGCTATTCCAGCTGCTGCGTGTCTTAATTATGGGTTTTGCAGTGAGTGCTGCAAGTGTGGGACCTTTACTGTGGAAATCTACTTGCCTGCCTTGATTAATTTTTGCCCTTTAATTCACTTTTAGACCTGGATCCCCTCCCATTATCAGGCATGCATCCACCTGCCATCTTTCTTGTTTTGTACTTTCCCTACCCAGTCATGGTGAAATGTGCCTTGTAGCTGATATACTGCATATCGGCTTTGTTCTGCTTTAACACTTTGCTGTTTTCTTTGCAGTATAGCCCCTCCCCTTCCCTGTTCTGCAGGTAGCTGCTTGCAGCCTTGTTAGCTGTTGTCAGTTACCCACTGTAGGCTCCTAGGTGTTAATTAGCCATTTGTACTCCAATTTCACTGCTGCAGCATTTCCTTATTTCTTTCCTATATCCTTCCTGTTTCAGCTGCAGTGCTCGCTGCGCATACCTGTTTACCGGGTTTATGCATGTTTTCATCTCCGTTCACATGTATACTCTGTTACCTTGTGTACTCTCAGCTAAGCATAGCTATGGGCAATCCGACACACCCCTATCCTGCAGCTTTACCTAAGTAGGGGCAGACCGGTTTAGCAATGCTCCAATGTGCTTACAGCAATGGCGACACACCCCTCTCTTGATGTCATCTTTATCTCAAGGGCTCACCACGGTGTTATAACGCTACGCTTTGAGGTGCATCCTTACACCAGTGGGGAATCTGTGATTCACTATTACTCCTCTTATTTGCATGGCATTGCCTACTAATTCCTAGCTACTGCGCATAACACTGTCACTGCTCCTTAGCAATCCTTGCGCCATGAGTATGGTGTAGCATGCCTGCTATTGACTATTATGGGGAAATCATGATATGTATTTCATTGTGGTTTTATTCTATATTTTTATGTATTCCTTGTGATCCCCTTTGTGCGCCGCTGCCCTGTGCTTCCACGTCGCAATAGTGCGACTATATATATTAAATGTTAATTTTATATTTTGTACATTTTTTTATGCCAATGGCTATATATTTAGCCATTGGCATATATTAACAATATAATACATGTGTTTGGTCGGCTCTCATGGGTCCGATTTTATGTTTGCAAAAATGTAAACCGCTTTCGACGGTTTACATTTCTAAATGCTTACACTATGCCTGCACCACTTCCTGAATTGCTACATACCTTCATTTGCATGCTACACTGCTGCACATGGGGTAATTAACATACAAGGCTCAGGAGTTGTGCTGGCGTAGCGTGCGCAGGTAGTGCATGTGGGAACAGCTCGTACCTGAATTGCTCGGTGGCCATCTTTGTTGTTAGAAAGCCGACGCTACGCCTGCAACTGGCACAAGCTTCATGAATCCCAGGGCAAGTCTTTATTGATCATTTCCAGGATAATTAATTCTGTTTCTTTGCAAATTATACTAGTCAGACTAATAGGTCTGTAGTTTCTGGGGTCAGTTGATGGTCCACCCTTGTGAAGTGGGATAATCATTGCAATGCTCCATTCTCATTGTACAAAGCCTGTTTTGAGACTGTAGTTTAAAAGTGATTCTAGTGTTCCTGATATGTCATGTTTCCATTTGTTTAGAAGGCATCGTGGGATATTGTTGGGGAATATTGAGGCTGTGGTTTTGGCCTTAACAAGCACCACCAGGTCCTGGTCTTTGTTAATAGTTGGGGGATTATACTAATAGGTGTGTAATGAAGTGTAGTGGTGGTAGTGGGGGCTGAAGTTTGAGCAAATCCAAATGATGTGGATATTCTACAAAAGGGTCTTACAGAAACAGATGCTTGGTGCCAGAGCCATGGGCTCAAGCTCAGTGCCAAAAAATGTATAGTTATTCCCTTTGGGAAAAAAACATGTACCCGTGAATTACTACATAGGTGGCAGTAAAGTGTGATAAGAAACTTAGGGACACAGGTGGACAGTCGTCTCACCTTTGATAACCACATCACTATGTCATTCAGGAAATCCTTCTATGTGGCACACCTCATCACTAAGGGCTTTTCATCCAGAAAAAAGGAGGTCATTGTCCCACTGTACTCATCCCTCATTAGACCCATTATAGAATACAATGCCCCATTTGGTATGTACCTCTCAAGACATCTGCAACAACTGGAAAGACCGCAGAAATACCTCACTAAAAGAATCACAGGCCTAAAGCAGATGCCCTATGCTAACCATCTAAACAAACCCCACCTATACTCTGTCGCATATCGTCTACTCCGAGGTGATCTCTGCTTAACATACAAGGCCATGTCAAACCCAGAGCTGTTGGACATGTTATACTTAAAGAAATCCCAATCCCTCAGAGACACACTCTTCAGGGATCTAAGCCTTGTCATCACAATGAACAAAAAATGCTGGAGGGATAGGATCCTGACCCAGATACTCCCCAGACTCTGGAATAGACTGCCCATACATGTCAAGCAGAGCGCCTCTTTGGCCCTCTTCAAAAGGAACCTTGACGATTGGATGGGAGATAGGAAATTCACCCCAGGGATCATGTCAGTCGCCCTGCTAGAAAGTGGTCCAGGGAAGTAAATACTGTGGGAAGAAATAGCCAGGGAATTGTTATGGCTAGGCTTGTATAGGCCCTAGGGCTGATAGCCTAGTACCAACCTATGAACCTATGAACCTATGAATTTCTCAGCCACCAAATTTGCTATGTTTCTATGCTCAGTGAAGGTGTCACCATTGACCACTAGTTTGGCATACTGAACTTTTCTACCTTTGATGTTTCAGACATAGCTGTAGAAGGCCTTGCTGTTGTCTTTAGCCTATAAGGCTATCATGACCTCATAATTGGCCTTGTTGGACTGCATTAGTCCTCTTAGTTTTGTGATTAGTTTAATTAGAGCTCTTATCATTATGGGAATTGATCTTCCTGATTTTTGCCATGACTTTTTTCCTTTTGTTATATACCCTATTAACATTAGGATTCAACCAATCTGGTTGTGTTTAGGGTTTGTTTTTGGGCTTACTTCTTGTAGGTACAGCAGCCTCTCTACTGCCATTTATATGCTTGTAAAGGGCCTCTGTAAACAATTTCACTTAGGTTATTGTGAACAATGGGTTGGGAGAGCATTGAATTTTGACAAACTATTGCTTAATAGGGAGAAGTCTGCTTTGGAATAGCTCTGACCTATTACAGGGTTAGCTGGGGTTACAGAGTGATATCCGGTCAAGGGTATTTGTGTTAATAAAGTCCAGTAATCATTGTGCTTGCAAGTATGAGGTGGTATATGTTTCCCAGTCTATAGAGAGGTGGCTAAAGTCTTTAGAAATAGGGCATTTGATTTAATGGCGATTGTCTCTAGTAGTTCTAGGTATGACATATGGGTAAATTCCAGGGCATCACCCTGCTTAACCAAGATAGAGTTATGCTTGTGACTAATGCAGATTGAAACTCCTCTACCTTTTGTCCCTGTGTAAGCAGGTGATGGTCCACATTTGTTGAAGGCACTGAAGCCTTGCAGTGGTGGAGCACATTCTGCAGATTTATACCATGTCTCAGTAAATGTACAAATGCCTCTATGCTCCAGAGTGAGGAGAGCTTGTACGGTATGGATGTTTTTGCTTAGGCTTCTAGCCTAGAGCAGTAGCACCTTTAGGTTTCTCTGAGTTATATTTACTATGCCTGTAGGTTTGTCAATTTGACATTGCCTAAAACAGGCTCTAAGGGGGTGGATAAAGTTTTATCAAATAGTTGGAAGTGTGCATGAGACAGGTGCAGGCTATCCTTTGCAAATCAATGTGATCTGTTAACTATGTCCTCCCATGCTTTCAAAATTGAATCCCACTGGAAAGACAGCAGGAACTAAGGCAGTTATTGAAATCAATCATGTTTTGTTCATATTGTGGTGTCATCACTGGTGAAGGTGGAATGCTGCTCAGTGCAAGACTCTTACCTGCTTGAGTCCCATTTTCATTGAGATCAACAATGTGTCTTCATGTGTTTCAGGGAACTATGCCTCAGGCAATGGATTCCCACATGCACTATGATACAATCACACTGCTCCCTGTGGTGTACTGAGTTGTGTGTGTGTGTAACATGATGTACCCTGTCTCCGGATAAGCAACTAATCGCTATTTTCTCCTTGTTCAGTCTGGTGAGTGGGGCATCTTTGTGTAGTACAATGGCGTCCCCTATGAGAAGAATCATGGGTAATGTGTTGGCTTCCTTATGGATTTTGCTCATGGGGCTCTACTAAGTGTAGGAGTACGTGTGGTGATCGGAGCTGCTTTTGGTAGGTGCTTTAGAGTTTGCTGAGAATAAATTTTACTGTCTGAGGTGCAGAAGGCCTTTGAGGTTTGTGAAGATTGCTTTTTAGTGCCTTAACATACGTCAATCTGTGTGTGTGGCGGACACTATGTGTGGTGGATGGAATATATGTTCTTGATTACCTTAACTGTAGGCTTAATGTCTGCCTCCGGTGAAATTATGTACGTGCATCTCTCACATACTAAGTTTGCTTTTTAAGGATTAAATCATTGTCTGTGAACATGTTTCAGGATGCCCATATCTACCCAGCTGGCTATGGAGACATTTGGAAATCGCATGCCAATGTTATATAGACCTGTATCTGGGTAATAATATATAGAAGTGAGAAATAACAGACAGATTAATTCAATGAGATAAGGAGAAATAGTGTGTAGAAAGGAAAATGAAGGACATAGAGAGAGAGCTGTACAGTATTAGGGAGATGAGAATGTTATGGAAGGACACCAGGGAGGAAATAAATTGCAGCAAGTATTTGCTACTAAGATGAACAGGCAGAAGAGCATACATTAGTAGCATGGTATCATTAAAAGGAGACCTACTTTTCATGTTAAGCCATTACTACCTGCTGAGATATGGAGGCGTTAGTGATTCAGAGTGTGAAAAGCATAGTGATAGTAAGTAGGTGGTCATGAATCTGTTTTGAGGGTTGTGCAGTTCCAGGTCCTGGTGTCAGACAGATATTTTTTCAGATTGGTCTTGAAATTAGAAAAGTTGCCAGTATGTTTAAGGGATAAGGGGATACAGTTCCATAGCTGGAATAGAAACAGGTTCCTATTGACAACTGTGGTTTGTAGGTACTGAGGATCAATTTGTTTTCAGATCAAAGTGGCCTGGAGGGGGTATATGTATGCAATAAGTCTAGTAGGGTTTTGCTTTGTTCTAATCTGTATATTAATTTGTGGACTAGGAGTAGTTTGGTGTAAGTGAGTTGCTCGTGCAATTCAAGCCAGTCAAGCTGTTTTAGGTCTAAGCAGTGGTAGGTTCAGTTTGATGACTTAGTGGCAAACTTTGCTATTTTGTTTTCACACTCATTTAGTCTATTTTGGATGTAAGAATGAAGGTTAAGTAATACTGTGCACCATATAGTAAAGTGGGAAGTAGATGTTTAGAGGCCAGGAGTTTCCTGGATGAATCAGTTAAGTAGTTTTTTTTTTGTCTATAATGTGGCTCTGATTTATGCTGATTTTTTGACAGCCTATTGCACATGTAAAGTCAAATTCCAAGTTATGATCATTTGTCATGCCTAGTAGTTTGGTATGGGGGATCACTGCTACAGGGCTGTTATCAGAAGCTGTTACTAAGAATTTTTGGATGACGTGTAACAGCTTTTGGGAGGAATAATAACACCTTTGCTTTTCTTTTTTTTTTTGATTGAGTAGAAGCTAGGAGTTACTGAGACAGCTTTCAGCTGATTAAATTGAAAATCACTGTGCACCTTTTCTCAGTGGCAACTGGTCATTTGGACACTAGCACCTGTAGGGACTTCACAATTGTCCATGCCATGTGACTGAACATTCTTACAATGCTTTTTTAAACACTACCTCCTTTCCACTCCCTTACCTAAACTTAGCTCACTTCCCATAAAATAGACTAACGCCACTTTCTATTCCTCTATTCCTGCTTCCGTCCTGTCTATCTATCTATCTATCTATCTATCTATCTATCTATCTATCTATCTATCTATCTACTATATAGCTGTCTATCACTGCTTCTTAACTCTATCTCACCTTCCTCCCCCCCTTTTTGTTCTTCTTAAATCTCACCACCTATCCAGAGTCAGAGTGAGCAAATTGTCTTGAAATTACTAGCATACACCTATAGGATCCTCTGAAGTTGTTCATTTTTTCCACTAATATCCAGTGCTACTCTACAAATTCAGTATCACTCTCCTATTAATGTTCTTAGGTGTTTGTTACAGGAAAACTGCACATAATTAAAATGGGTATTACCTCATAATAGACTCATGTGGTATAGGCTTGTTTTCGGGATACCCATAATGTTACAACATTTTAAACATCACAAACTGTTACTAAGGCAGTCTTTAATACAGTTCATGAAATAATATTAAAATTCCAAACTGAACATTTGTCTGTCAAGTTTAATTTAACAAAGACCTTTCTTCATTTGCAAAGAATTGTGTCAGACTGTGCAAATTCTAAAATATGTAAATACCTGCTCCAGGATTAAGGTTATTCATACTTACTATACAAAGGGTCCTCACACAATACTAAAGGCTTATCTCACCTTGGATTATACTAGGTGTCTCAAAAATACAGGGGCCTTGACAATAAACTACTAGGTCTAGACAGTCAGTGGGAATGAATGCATGGCAAGACTGCTAAATATCTTCACAGATCAATAGCCTTTTAAATACCTATCAACCTATGAACTTGACAAAACTTCTTGAGACTATGAAATCCTGTTTAGTATCACTTGTGAAGTCATGTTAGTAATAATATACAGCCTTAGCTTGTTTAAGTCATATAACAGTAGTCATATGATACATTTTTTTCCATGACATATACTGTATGATGACATATGCTATATAATGATACAGCCAATGGGCCACCAGCTATAAAGCATATTTCATCACTTTACTCTTGTATGTAAAGCAAATGACAGTTTTCCCCCTTCTGCTGCATTAGACTGTATGGACAAAAGAATTGCTGAAATGAACAGGGCATGTTTCTGCCTACAACATGAACCCTCCAGAATAACCCCCTACAGACCCCTAGTTTTTGGTAGATGTGCTGTCTAATTTCATATTAAACTACTCTTCTGTGTGTTTCTGTAGCTTTGTGTCACTCTCACAGTAGGCACTAATCTCCTGGTAGGACCTTGAGCTCAGCAAGTGCTTTCTTCCTATCATCTAGACCTTTTATTTTCCCCATACTCCTTTTAGAGATTATAAAATATACCAGATAATGTAACACTACTGAATAATTTACATTTATCAACAGACAGTACTGGAGATAAGCTGACGACAAAGTTTACTTCTAACCATTCTTAAGGGAAGCTTAACAAAATGGTAAGAAAAAATGTAACATATCCAGTTTGGGTCTTTAGTTTGTCAGCTGTGATCAGTACTCTACTCCAATAAACAAATATGAATAAAAAAGAATAAATATATAACTTTTAAGCATGCTGTCAAGTCTGATTTTAATGTTAAGACAAAGCGTGACAAAATATTGAGGTTACACTGCAGGTGCCTGCACTGAATTCCTTTTAAAATGTTGTTTTCTTTGGAGATATAGTAATCATTCGGCTATAGGTTGGCATTTTGTCCGGGATTATTTTCTCAGGCCTGTGTCCACTGAGTGGTAGAATAGGCTCCACTTCCCTTATGGCCCTGAACTAAAAAGTGGATATTAGAAAGAAACAACTGAAGTGGTTAAATGGGTATTTTTTCAGCAGAGTCTGTGAAACTTGTCATCTGAGATACTCACTGAGTTAGACCACAGACAATTACTGACTAGTCAACTATATTTAAGCCTGCAGTTTATGGATTTGCAATAGGAATCATTACTAATGTGGTGCCTCTTTTTAACTGGCAGTGATTCATGCTCTTTGCGCTTTTATGTTGTCTCAGTGTTTGTGTAAACATGTAGTTAGCATACAGTTAATAAGTATATGAATTGGGGTAGTGTAAGGGATACTGTGTGGAGTGGGCTATGTTTCCATGTAAGCACTATGCAAAGGAATTTTTGTATTTGAAGTCACCCACAGTATGGTAAATATTTTGGGTATGGTAGTGATTTAATGTGTGTGAGCTTTTTCTTTTTTTTTCATAGCTGTATAATTGTAGACAGTGTGTGTATATGTGTGTGTGGGTATGTGTGTGTGTGTGTGTGTGTGTGTGTGTGTGTGTGTGTGTGTGTGTGTGTGTGTGTGTGTGTGTGTGTGTGTGTGTGTGTGTGTGTGTGTGTGTGTGTGTGTGTGTGTGCGCGTGTGTGCGTGTGTGTGTGTGTGTGTGTGTGTGTGTGTGTGTGTGTATGTATAAGTAAGTGGATTTGGTGATGATAATACCCGCATTACCGGTTCCGACAGTGCAAATACATGCATTCATTTTACTGGGTAACTGCCCTGATGGCTGGTGCTGAAGATGAGTTTTGATATCAACTACAGTTTGTCAATAGGTTTACTGTGGGAGACGTTTTTATTCCATTTGTCTATATGTATAGCTAGATCAATCGACAGAATAGACAGATATGCTCACTGGAGAATAAGTAACTGTGTGAGTAAATGAGATTTATTAATACAAAGAGGACAATAGCCTGGCTTCAAAATTTCTGACAGCAAGATTAAAATATAAACAAAACAAAAAATACACAAAAGCATAGCTCAATCTAGGCGTAATGAGTAATGAAAGTCCTATTAATTATTGCTGTACACAAAAAAGTAAGAGTTGTTCAACCCTGAAAAAAAGCAAAGAAAATATACCAGTTGTTTACAAAGCAAACCAGAAATAACATGAAAAAATAAAGTGATGGGAGAAAAAAATAATTAGATGTGCCAACTAATTACTACTTCGTAGGCAGAAAGCATCTCTGTTATATACACTGTAAAATATTATCATGAATAGTAATTCGTTTTCTGTATCTTGTCAACAGAAATAATTCAGTCACATTGCTCTAAAAATGTACATTTCTCCAGTACAATGATTTTCCATTATCTGAGTCAGTTTACATCAAGATTTTACATTTTCTCTTTTATTTACATCACATGGCAATATGTCCTACTGTGCAAAAACTATATTTTTCTTATTATTTAGCCCATTGTGCTGACAAAACTGATAAAACATTTTGTGCATGTTGTTTAGAAACTCCTTTTAAATATATAATAACAATTTTCTTAGCAATTCAATTCTGGCTACATCATAAAATGCATTTTATGAGTTTTACACGTAAAATGTAATATGCTGAGTATATAACATTTCAAAAGCTAATTTATTGTATGCTGTGCTATATTTGTATATAATTACATATTTCTAAAATAGTCTGCACTTACAGTTTTGTGATTTAGAAAAAAATATGACAGTTATTTCTTTATATATTTTTAAATATGGTTTTCTAACTCAGTGATTGCATAATATAGGCTAAAAATACTGGAAACCAAAAACAAAGTAAATTGTAAACTTCAGAATTGTGAAAATAGCATGAAAGGTGGTTTAGAAATTGAACTGTACAAGCAGATGCATAAAAAAACTTTGTAAACATGTTTAATAAATGGATTGGTACTATATTTATGAACTCCAGCTGTAAGGTATAAGAATCACAAAAGAAAACCACTCCTAAAAGGTTGGCTTACCAGAATGAGAAGAAATGTGTATAAGAGTCGAGACACTTATTTAAATTCCTTAAAGGTAAATGTCTCCTCAGATCTGGTATTTGCTTACTCTAATGAGGAAATGCTGTCAAAGTTATTGTTAAATATTTTCTAATATTTACAGTCAGTATTAAAGTAGGTGCATCACATGTCAATTATCCAAGCTGAAGCTTTTCAAGAAATAATACAAATACTTTATCAGAGTGAGTTTTTGCAAACAAAGTTGTCAGACAGCTGAATTCCTAATTTATCTGTGAGGTTTGAAACATGACCTTAACATGTGACAATAATTTGCAGGTAATTATATATTTAGCATTCGAGATATTTGAAAATGTTGCTGTTGTCTAATCAGGCAAGTAGTTCCTATCATTTCTTTAGTAGTTTACACTGTGTAATAAATAAATAGAACAAAATAAATAAATGAACCGTTATGGCTGTACCCATCACCGCACATGCTAGATGTAGTCACACACCTGACTTGCTACACTTGTAGTGCAAGCATGCTGAAATTGCCACATGGAGGATGGTGGTGCACAAAGTATACTGCAGTCCCCTACCATATGACAGCTGCAATATGTGCAAAATGAGTCATGTGCAAACATATATGGTAGCTGGTGACCTAGGTATGGACACACCCGCTGTGGTGACTGATAGATACTCATTAGGTTGCTCATCTTATGTATAACAGTTTCATGTAGTCTGATCCTCATTTTGCTGTTTAGCTAGATGAATTCTGTTTAGCAGCTCATTGACTGATACATATATTTTTTTTTTGTTCAGGGTGTTAACATTTTCTGAGAGTGTGTGTGTGTGTGTGTGTGTGTGTCTTTCGGCTTTTCCCGGTTAGGGGTCGCCACAGCGGAACTCCGGTCCGCTAATGATTGGCAGTAGAGTTTTACATGCTGGCTTGCCGGGCCTAACGCACAACCTTCAACGAAGGAACGCCCATTCACGCATGTCGTCACACAGTAGACGCTTTAACTGAGAATCGAACGGCCAACGTCTAGCTATGAGGCGACAACGCTACCGCAGCTGATGCATAATTACATTTTACTCTGAAATACTTTAAATCTGAACTAATGCAACACTGACTGAAAATATGCTCACATCTACATTTTGTTTACTGTTTGTTAGGGATGTGTGGATAATAACATTTTGTTTTAATGAAAAACATTAATTTTGCACTAGGACTGAATTCTGTGGGAACCTATGTTTACACTTATCTGGTGATTAGTGTGTCAAACATTGGTTTGTCAGATGTAACTTTTGGATATATGATGGTTTCCATGTTCTGTCAGTACTGAGAGATTTTTTAGCTAGCGAATATTCAATAGATTAATATAATATTTCATTATAATAATTCTTCACATTTACAATGCCTGTTTTAGATATTATATTTTTGGTTATCTTTTTATTTTTTATATAGACATAATTACCCCTGCCTCTGTCCACCTCACCTGCCATGCCTCCTTTAAACATATCTTGTTCTTCACCCAAACCGCAGCCAGCCTGACTTCTATTTTTTTTGTGCCAATATCTGACTCCATTACACTGTGCAAATCTACATGCTGACCATGACCATCTGCCTACACTGAAGGCCAGGCAAACCATCTCTTGCCCAGTTATCTATTCTTGTGCCATCATACCTCTCAACCTCTTAGCACAAGAAATCTGGGTAAAGCTTATAATAATGGGGGGACAAAGGCCCAAAAATAGGGACAAATTTTAAATATTGCTAGTATAAACTACGAATATTGCTAGAATAACAGGATTTGCATTAGCATGTATTTTTTGAAGGATATAAAGTCTGATACTCAAATGTATATCATAATTTAGTGATCTCAATTCTGAGTGATTTGCTAGAAAACCACAATTTTTATTGGGAGCAAACCAAAAATTACGAGGCATAAATCTGGGCATTCTGTGAAAATCTGGACAGTTGAGAAGTATGTGTACCACCTTTGGGACTACTCACATTCTAACAAATAGCATTGTAACAAAGTATCAGAGCCTTCTCTCCCAGGGCAATGACTGATCTGCTTTCATCTTCCTGAACTGTAAATTCTGTCAGATGCAACAATTACCTCCTCTTAACCACTGAGCTTTCCTTATCAACAGAAAGGAAATCTGGAAAGTAGCTTATTGAAAGACCTTTCCAGAGCAACACAGATATACAATGGCAAAAATAATTATATATAAAACATAAAGAGAAATATCAAATTAGTGATAAATTAGCTGACATAAAAAGGCAATCTACATCAAAACATTGATGAAATAACATGAAATAACATAAAGCCCTCACTACTGCCCTGGTGATCTGGGTTCAATTGGCAGCTCAGATATATGAGTTGCTGTCATGGGAGGATGAGTGTCCTCATTCTGGGAGGGGAGCTGTATACTTATATACCCCTCATATATAAACTCTGTTGGAGGTTGCAGATGTGTATGTGGCATACCTAGTAGAGGTAGGGACATTGAATAAATCACCATACTAGGGAGATGATGCACCAGCATGCCCCGTTTTACCCCATCCCATAGTTGAGTGGGAGGACTGTAGAAGGCAGGGCATACAATACAAAAAATTCTGGCAGCTGTATGCTGTTGTAAGAGGATCTTCAATCTTCTCACCAGTCCCAGGCATAAGTTGGGGTTATCTAAGGCATATCTCTCAACTGTCCGGATTTTTGCAGAATGTCCAGATTTTTGGTTCATATTTTTGGCCTGTTCCCCATAAAATCTGTGCTTTTCTGACAAATCACTGTGATGATCTCAGGATCACTAAATAATTAGATAAATTTGAGTTTCAGACTTCAAATCTTTTGGAAAATGTATGTTAAAACAAACCCTGTTACTCTAGAACCTTTCTAAGTCTATTAGAGCAATATTTAAAATATGTCCCTATTTTTGGGCCTTTGTCCCCCCATTTTGTAGGCTTTGTCCAGATTTCTTGCAATAAGAGATTGAGAGGTATGATCTCAGGGGTGCATAAAGCAGGTCAAAGCAAAAAAAAAGAATCTGATGCAGAATAAATTAGCTTATTCATATTTAGGTGTGGCAATCACTAATCTGAGGGTGTAGTATAATTGAGTAGGAAGAGAAGACACTACAATATATGACAAAGCAGTTAGGTAGAACTAATTAAAAACAACCAGTATTAAGAATATAAGTAACACACATATCTCCTGCAAAACACTAACCCTGGGATTCAACAAGCAGCCGTGCAGGAATAATTTATTCCTGCATGGCAGGGACCATTCCTGTTCAACATGGCAGCATGCCATGCATATTTATGAAGGCGCGCTGCCATGCTCTAAAACAGACATGGTTCCATGTACAAGCGCAGAGGTTGTGTCTGAGAGCAGAGCTCTCACAATACACACACACCTCCTGCACTCCAGAATTGCCTTTCGGCAATTAGAAACGAACGAAAATGCTTGTAACACTCCCAACCCATCAGGAAAACAAAAAACCTATGGTCAAAGGCATAAGGTACAATCGTCCCTACCAAGCATTCTCAACTGTACAGATTTTCACAGAATGCCCAGATTTTTGCCTCATATTTTTGGTGTGTTCCTCTAAAATATGTACCTTTCTGGCAAATAGCTGAAGATTGAAGTAATTAAATAATTGCAAAATATTTGACTTTAAGACTCCACGCATCCTTCAGAAAATTCATGCTAATGTAAAACCTATTATTCTATCAACTTTTACGTTTTTAAGAGCAATATTTAAAATCTGTCCCTATTTGTCCCCCATCATTTTAGGCTTTGTCCAGATATTTTTCTCTAAGAGGTTGAGAGGCATGCTACCTACCAAAAGTTATTAGGATAACACAGGTAGTATAAGCACATAGCACACAACTCCAAACCTATCAGAGTAAGGAATGTGGACAAAGCCAAAAGGGACAATTGTCCCACAAATCAGACAGTTGATAAAATAATAGGTTCAGCATTAGCAGGGATATTCTGAAGGATATATGTAAAATAACACAACAAAACCTTTTTTTTTTATAAATGCGATAAAGTTTAAGCATAGCTGAGTGGATGTGTCTGTTGCTTAGCTATGCTTAGTCCAGTTTAAACAGCACAAGGAGTTAAATAGCAAGAGACATCCAACATAAGCAGTATTGCAGTAGTGTAGTGGTTAGAGTGTATGCTTTGAGCAACCATTCCTGGTTAGATCCCCACTGTAACCAATTCACATTTTACATGTGAAAGCAGTACATAAATATTTATTTTTAGTATTACCTACTAAATAACATATATTTGTTAAGCGGAGTACTGCATTAGGTCTATTTGTTTACTGTCCCTGACATCTCCCAATGTGCTTTCATTATTTATTCATGTGTGACTATACTGTATAGGGCACTTGTGAAATCCCCATATAAACACAAGTGCCCTATACAGTATAGTCACACATGAATAAATAATGAAAGCACATTGGGGGATGTCAGGGACAGTAAACAAATTTATACTATGTAATGAATGATGAATAAATACCATACAGCAAATACTCTATAAAATGAAAAGTAAGCAATGCTAAACATTGCACATCTCTGCTTACCAGGTGTAAGCATTGTGAAAATATGACTGCTAAACAATGAGTAGCCCAGCTAATTGGATTTGCCCATCAGTAAGCAGTGCTGAACCTGTCCCTTTAAGCAATGCCAACATTAGCTAAGCAGGTATGCCCATAGCTTAGCTTAGCTCAGCATATTCAAAACCATCCAATCATGGCAAAGGGTGGGAAATAGGCCGTATTTAAACCCCACAGGTGGGAATGCAGCTCATAACTGGTTGCAGCTTCCCACTGTAGGCAGGATGGCAGGAGTTGGAGAGGGATTGCTCTTCTGGGCATAGCGCTGGGGCATACAAGAGTCCAAGATCATGGTAGGGCTGCTGGTAAAAAAAACACGATGAGAGACTGGTGCATGGCCTGTTCCAGGGCTCCTGATATAAAGCAGAAGCCTGGGACTGTCTGCCCGTGATCTCACCAGTGCCAGTGGTATCCCTTGGACTGATGAGCAGGTCAGGCTCCACTATGCTGACTTGAAGCAGAGAAAGAGGGAGTTCTTGGATGAGTGGGTCCAAGAAGCAAGGCAGAGGGGTGATGTCCCAGCAGGGTGTAAGTAGTCATACCATTATTGTTTACTAAACTCCAGCATGTGTATGTGATGGATATGTATGCCTAAATATACAGCTGCAGCTGAGTGGGCTGTGAATCAGGAAGCCCATGCAAGTAGGCTGCAAAGGCTGTGTTGCGAGGCTGGTGAGTAACAATCCTGCTTGTAGTAGTCATAATAAATAAATAGCAAGAAGTAGAAAGTCATCTGGCAGTATAAAAACTGTTGTATGGGTTGTACTGAATAAACCAGACAATATGACAGTAATAGCCCCATATGAGTCATAGTTAAATAAAACTGTAACTGCCTGGGAATAAAGCTCTAAATCCAGGACTGGTTGTGTCTACTCTGGTATAGTATGGCATTTATTGTTGCATTCTCTGAATAGTAATGTCATACTAACCACTGTTACCCACACTGTGCTACATAAAAAAAATGTCTAGGAATGTCTGTATAAGACTGTTGTAAACACAAGATCGGATTGTACAACCAAGAGAGACTTAGACAGAAAACACTGAAGAGATAGACAGCAATATCCAAATAGCATACTCTACTGCGACTTAAAAATTGTTGTATTTTTAGCAGACACAGCCATGGTTTGAATCCTGGGAGTGGTAGTAAGCTGTATGCACAATTGTAGCTCTCACCTGTACAGATCTTTCAGAATGTCCAGATAATTGGCCCATCTTTTCTTCCTGTACCTCTGTCCTCCTGGCAAATCAGTGGGATGATCTCAGAACAGTAGTCACAAAATAATGAAATACATTTGATTTTCAGACCTCAAAACCTTCAGAAAATGTATATTAAAACAAATCCTGTCACTCTAGCAGTTCTCCAAGTTTATAACAGCAATATTCAAAACATGTCCCTATTTGCAACACCATGTTGTCAAGCTTTGTCCAAAGTGTGTGCATTAAGATATTTACTAGAAAGGCTCACCCAGACTCTGCTACACTTTGCAGTGAGGGAAAGGTTACTTTGCTTTTTATTTGTTGTATTTTGTATTACTGTATTGCCTTTTTCTATTTTGAATACTGTTATTTGTTTTCTTTACCTTGTGTTTTACTTGTATTCTTCTTTTAACTGGATATTAAAACTTGAAAAGAGTCCACAGGTCTCTCTCTTGTGAGTCAGGCAGAAATATTTTTTTCCCACTGTCCCATCCAGTTACTGTTGTCTTCTTAAACACCACTGTCTTTCTAGTTGCCTGCTCCTTATGTTAATTTGACCATATATCCATTTCCTCAATGCTTTTACTGGCTTGTGTGAGTAAGCCCAAAATTTTGTGAAATTACACCCCTTCAACTATTTAAATTTATTGGCCATCCTACTGTATTCCATAGTACCAGAATACAAAAGTGACCACCCCCTTTCTATCTATCTTGCCGTTTTAAAAATAGTGACACTCCACTAAAACTTAACTTTTTAGACAGGTAAAACTTAAGTTACCTACTTTCACATCTAACTCCTCTAGTGCACACTGCAGTGTTTAGGATAAACATTTTTTTTCATCTTACCTTTAAGAATCCCTGTGACTAGCACTTGCTCTAAAACCTGCTGGAAAGCACTAGGAACCCTTAAACTGATACAAGCACTCAACTCTCCTTGTTAATAAGGAGAAATTAATCGTAGGCACTAAACAGCCTATAATTGCAAAGTACCTTGCTATGGTAAGGAAAAACAGGTCTTGTACTTTACAAAAAAAAGCACCAAACCAGGCATGTCCAAGGGTCAGCTTCTGGGGATTCCTCCTGTCCACCTGTTGAATCTGGGCATACTGGGGCAATGCAGCAATTGCCTCATGTACACAGACAAACTTCTCCTCCTACCACCCAACACTACAACCTGTGAAAGATGCATTTACATAGCCAAATTGGAAGCAAAGCTCTGTCCACCCAAGATTGTGCTAGACAGTTAAGAGGAGAAGGTTAACACCCGCACTACACCTCAAGCAACACATAGCCCTTCTAAATCCACACCACCAACACCCTCACATAGCAACACTAAACCTCATATCCGGAGGCCCTTAAGAGTAACCTGCCCAAGCAACAAGGACCTCCGAAACAGAAATGCAAACACCAGTCACAATCAAAGTGTCACATAGCTCACAACACCAGTGTGCCACCAAACAACAGCCTCTAAGGCAAGGCAATATACCCAACACTTTAGTCATAGGTGACTCTATAGTCAGGCACACTGATGTCCCACTCACCAGGCTGAACAAGGAGAAAATTACAGTCAGCTGCCTGTCGGGTGCCAGGATCCTCCACATAACGCATGCATTCAAGTCACTCCACAACAAGTACAAATATGACTCTGTAATTGTCCATGTTGGAGTGAATGGCTTGAGATGTGCCTCTCTGGACTACATAAAAAGAGACATGAAAGAGCTCTTGGATCATGTGGCCCAGGCAGGAAAGACCATAATGCTGAGTAGCATCCTGCCTTCACCCAGAATGATACCACAGTATAAGGACAAAATGATTGACTTCAACAATTGGCTAAGCTTCTGGTGTCATTCAAAGGTGATTCAGTATCTGTCTGCCTGGGATGACATGATCGACAGACCATGATGCTTTGCTAGAGATGGTCTGCTCCTGTCGCCCCTGGGATTCATGTTACTGGCTAAGGCTCTTTCCACCCCTATAGTGCCTTTTCTAGGCAAAGTTCAAAGGACAAAACCACCACTGTAACAGGTACAAGCATGCATAATTTGAAAGTAATGTTACTCAATGCTAGAAGTCTAAACCTCAAAATGCACTCTCTCGAGGCACTCCTAAAAATGGAGAACATCAATATCTGTGCAGTAACTGAGACCTGGTTCAAGGCTTCAGAGAGCACCCCTGCAATACCAGGTTACAACTCTTACCACACTTTTTGGCCACCAAACCAGGACCAAAACACTAAAGGTGGAGGAGTGTCCATATTCGCCAAGGATATTCACACCACCAGGCTAGTCCCAACACAATTTGTCTGAAATTCTCCAGGTGCAACTAACATTAGGTAAGTCTGCAATCCAAATTGTAGCTTGCTACAGATCCCCCACCATGCCCCAAGATTCTCACTACACCTTTCTAGACATACTGAAAAATATTAAGATACAACCAAACACCCTAATACTAGGTGATTTCAACTACCCTGCCATTAACTGGAAAAACTACTCGGGTATCAACACCTTTGCCCAACGATTATTGGAATTCATAAATTCCAATGCCATGGATCAACTAATCCATAGTCCCACCAGGGGCTCCAATATCCAAAACCTGGTCATTACCAACATGGGAAATCGATGCTTCACACCTATGGTCACCCCCTTGTTCAATTCTGATCATAAGCTAATCATCCTTGACATCCACATCCCTCCCCCACCCCCAGTAAGGAAACCTTTGTAAAAAAGTTCTCCAAAGCCAACTTCATGCTAGTCAAGTCAGAAGTGACAAATTTCATGACAGCCATACAGATGGGAACTGAAAGTTCGACTGCTGAATCCTGCACTAAGGCACTGTATGAGCACATCCACTTGTGCATGAATCATGCCATCCCAAACAGAACCAAGACACTCTCCTCCAAAAAAAGGAAGCCAATCTGGTGGTCCCGTGCCATAAACAAACTTTACAACAAAAGGAAGAAATTGTTGCAGAAAAGAGGAAAATCCCAGGATGCAAAAACACTCCCTTACCAGCCTCAGTAAGAAGCTGAGATCCCTCATAAAATCCGGCAAAGCTAGTTACAAAAATAAAATTGCCCAAGATTCCAAAGACAACCACAAGGCATTCTATAGCTATGTCAAGAATCTAAATGACAATGCTCAGATCTGCTCTGAGCTACAACAGAATGGCATTAAATGTATTGATCCCAAGGATATTGCCAATATCCTGGCAGATCGATTCAGTGCTAACTTCACCCCCCTCTCAACCCTAAAGGGCCCATCTCAATACCAAAAGATTACCAAATTCTGGTAATAATGGCCACACAGGTAAAATCTGCACTCTCCAAAGCTAAGAATACAGCATCCATGGGACCAGACGACATCCCGGGCTGTGTACTTCATAAGCTACAAAATGAACTTGCACCTTACCTAAGTGCCAAGTTTACTCATAACCTCACCTTAGGCTTCGTACCCACTGAGTGGCACACAGCTACAGTTATCCCACTCCACAAGGGGGGATCACCTTGGATCCTGGGAACTACCGCCCCATCAGTCTGATGAGCCTTAACTGCAAGGCCATGGAAAGTATTATCATGGAACTTATAAACAAAGACATTGGCAACCTTCAAACACTGGACCCGACCCAGTTTGGGTTTGTGAAGGGCTAATCTTGTCTCCTGAACCTGACTGACTTCTTTGAATCAGTCTCGAGAGCTGTGGACGAGGGTAAGTTGGTCCACACAGCCTATCTTGACCTTGCCAAGACCTTCGCCGCCATTCTCCACTTTGGAATCATTGATAAACTTAGAAAGCAAGGCATTAATCCCTATGTCACTCGATGGGTTGCCAACTGACTTACTGACAGAACCCACACTGTAAAAGTATCCAACTCCAAATCCAGCTCCAGGCAAGGGACAAGTGTAGTACCTCAGGGTTCAGTCCTGGGACCGCTCTTGTTCGGCATCTACTTCTCTGAAGTACATCCCAACACAAAAGGACTCTGGCTAATGAAGTTCGCAGAAGACTGCAAACTGGGAGCCATTATTGAATCCCCAAATGAAGAGGATATTCTACAAAAGGGCCTTACAGAAATTGATGCTTGGTGCCAGAGCCATGTGCTCAAGCTCAATGCCAACAAATGTAGTTATCTCATTTGGGAAAAAACATGTATCCATGAATTACCACATAGGTGGCAGTGCACTAAACACCAAAACTGTGACAAGAGACTTAGGGACACAGGTGGACAATGGTCTCACTTTCGATAACCACATTGCCACAACAGTCAGGAAATCCTTCTATGTGGCACACCTCATCACTAAGGGCTTTTCATTCAGAAAAAAGGAGGTCATTATCTCACTGTACTTATCCCTCATTAGACCCATTATAGAATACAATGCCCCATTTGGTATGTACATCTCAAGACATCTACAACAACTAGAAAGGCCGCAGAAATACCTGACTAAATGAATCACAGTCCTAAAGCAGATGCCATATAGTGACCATCTAAAAAACTCCAGCTATACTCTGTCACATATCGTCTACTCAGAGGCAATCTCTGCTTAACATACAAGGCCATGTCAAACCCAGAGCTGTTGGACATGCTACACTTAAAGAAAACGCAGTCCCTCAGAGCCAAATGCTACATAGGCTCATAGGTTCATAGGTGTGTACTAGGCTAATGGCCATGGAGCCTTTACAAGCCTAGCCCATAGGATTACCCTGGCATTGTGCTACCCAACCATAGTTCCTAGTGCCTCTCTCGAGTAGAGCCACTGGAGTGATACCCAGTGTAAATTTTCTATTTCCCATCCACTCATCAAGATTTCTCTTGAAAAGGGCCAGTGAGATGCTCTGCTTGACATGTATTGGAAGTCTATTCCATAGCATGGGCAGTCCCTGGGTTATGAACCTGTCCCTCCAGCATGTTCTGTTGATTGTGGTAATGATGTTGAGGTCTCTGGAGCATGTGGTAATGAATGATTTCTTTAGATGTAGCATTTCTAACAGAGCTGGGTCAGACATGGCTTTGTAAGTCAAGCAGAGATCGTCTCTAAGTAGACGATATGAGACAGAGAATAGCTGGAGTTCTTTTGCGTCTGTCCATATAGGACAAGTGTTCAAGGCCTAAGATCCTCTTTGTGAGGTACTTTTGTGGCCTCTCCAGTTGTTGAAGGTGTCTAGTGAGGTACATGCCAAATGGGGCACTGTACTCGATGAGTGGCCTAATGAGGGAAGAATAGAGGGAGACAATGACCTCTTTCTTCCTGGATGCAAAACCCTTTGTAATAAGATGTGCCACATAGAAGGACTTTCTCACCACAGTGGCAATGTGGTGGTCAAAAGAGAGGTTGCTGTCAACCTGTGTTTTCGGATCTTTTTTAACACCTTCTGTGTTCAGTGGACCACCATCAATGTGGTAATTCAAGGGAACCAGGTTTTTCCCAAAGGGGATGAAGACACATTTTTTGGCATTGAGCTTAAGACCATGGTTCTGACACCAGTCATTGGTCTCAGTGAGGCCTTTCTGCAGGATGTCAACATCACTTGGGGAGTTAATAATAGCTCCCAACTTGCATTCATCTGCGAACTTCATCAGCCAGAGTCCCTTCATGTTAGCCTGGACTTCAGAGAAGTAGATACCAAGCAGGAGAGGACTCAGGACTGAACCCTTTGGGACTCCACTTGTGACTGGTCAGCAGTCTGACTTAGAGTCAGCTACATTCACACTGTGGGTTCTATCTGTGAGCCAGTTTGCAACCCACCTAGTGATACAGAGGTTGATGCCCAGCTTAGTAAGTTTTTCTATGATTCCTGATTGGGGAATGGTATCAAAGGCCTTGGCCAGATCAAGGTAGGCTGTATGAACCACTTTACCTTAATCCACTGCTCTGGTGACTGACTCAAAGAAGTCAACCAAATTGAGCAGGCATGATCTACCCTTCAGAAAACCAAAATGTGTAATATCCAGAGTTTGGAGATTCCCTATATCCTTGTTTATTAGGTCCATGATGATGCTTTCCATAGCTTTGCATATCAGACTCATCTGGCTAATGGGGCGATAGTTCCAGGGGTCTGTAGTCGCTCCTCCTTTGTGGAGAGGGATGACTGTAGCAGTGCGCCATTCGGTAGGGACAAAGCTTGAGGTGAGGCTGTGATTGAGCAGGGCACACAGGTGAGGTGCCAGTTCACTCTGTAGTTCATGTAGAACACAGCCAGGGATCCTGCCAGGTCCCATAGAAGCTGTATTCTTGGCCTTGTACAGTGCTGTTTTATCCTGTGCAGTAATAATACTGGGTGCCAGGCAATCTACTGGTATTGTGTTTGGTCCTTTGGGGGCAGAGAGGGGTAAAGTTAGCACTGAATCTGTCTGCCAGTATATTTGCAATATCTGTTGGCTTGGTATTGGAGGTACCATTGTGCAGTAGCTCAGAGCAAATCTGGGTATTGCCATGGAGATTCTTTACATAACTATAGAAGGACTGGATCTTAAACTTGTCATCACAATGAACAAAACATGCTGGAGGGATAGATTCCTGACCCAGAGACTCCCCAGACTCTGGAATAGACTACCCATACATGTCATGCAGAGTGCCTCTTTGGCCCTCTTCAAAAGGAACCTTGAAGTTTGGATGGAAGATAGGAAATTCACCCCGGGGATCACGTCAGTCACCCTGCTAGATGGGTCCAGGGAAATAAATATTGTGGGAAGAATTAGCCAGGGAATTGTTATGGCTAGGCTTGTATAGGCCCTAGGGCCGATAGCCTAGTACCAACCTATGAACCTATGAGAGGTATGTGCATAATATCAACTGGAATCTGGGAATATGTGTAGAAACAGTCAGGTAGTGTTAGCAAACATTCCATCCACAGGCCTGTTAGATAAGAAAACTGTGTCTAACAATAAAGATTTAAATCCTGGACTGGTAGTGTTTACTCTGGTATAGTATGGCCTGACATGTAGCATTTAGTAACATCTGATATCAGAATAGTAATGTTGTGACAACCATTGTTTCTCACACTGTGCTACATAAAAATATGTGTCGGGATGTCTGTGTAAGACTGTTGCAATTACAAGGTCAGATTGTACAACCTAGAGAGACTTAGACAGAAAACACTGAAGAGATAGACAGCAATATCCAAATAGCATACTATACTGTGACTTAAATTGCTGTATTTTTAGCAGACACAGCCATGGTTTGAATCCTAGGAGTGGTAGCAAGCTGTATGCATAATCATACCTCTCAACTGTACAGATTTTTCAGAATGTCCAGATAATTGGCTCATATTTTCTGCCTGTTCCTCTGTCCCCCTGGCAAATCAGTGGGGTGATCTCAGAATTGTAGTCATGAAATAATGACATACATTTGATTTTCAGACCTAAAAACCTTCAGAAAATGTATATTAAAACAAATCCTGTCACTCATGCAACTCTCCAAATTTATGACAGCAATATTCAAAACATGTCCCTATTTGTACCCCCATGTTGTCAAGCTTTGTCCAGAGTGTGTGCATTAAGAGATTGAGAGGTATGTGCATAATATTAACTTTGAATCAGGTAGTGTTAACAAACTTTCCCTCCACAGGTCTACCAGGTAAGAGATGTAAGAATTTAGCTGTAAGACAGTTGAAGTTTACACTGTGTGCAAACATACCACTGCCAAAACCAAGGCCATAGGATATTGTAATAATACCTGTACCTTAATGACTAGAGCAATGATCATTAAAATTGTGAGTACTACAAGGATATATAAGTTGTTAATTGACATCTCTCCCTCCTCCACCATATCTGCAACAATAATCTAAATACACAAATCAGTGGGTATGTTTATACCAAACCTACTGTTGGGACATATGTCCTATTGTTCAATAAATATTGAAATGTGTTTCTATTAATGTTCCATGTTGAAATACTGTCATTAGTGGCCTGTTGCTATCAATGTAACCTGCATGCCATTGTAATGGTCACTGTGGTTTCATATAGGCATGTGTTCTGTTTGCTATGCAACTGTTCCAAATCTGGTGCTTTGGGTTAATGGGAATATCTATGCATGCTGTTATAACTAATCCTGGATTGTGTATTACTACCTACATATGTTTTAAAACTGCAACACCATAGCACGTATGGGAAGGCCGGTCCCAGTAGAACCACCTCTCCCACCTCATCTGGCAGTGGCACCAGGCCCCAGGTCACCTGGTACCCATACTGGGACCTCCCCGTCCACTGGTCTTGCACCACCTTCAGGTGGA
>NC_056733.1:1238092545-1238192545 GCF_019279795.1 Protopterus annectens | reverse complement strand
AAATATATACCTTAATGTTTCTTACTACTGATATCCCTCACATGTTGTAGCAGCCTAGTTTAAAAACATTTATTACCCCACCCCCATAAAATGTCTTACAAGGGCATATAACAGTGTTCTCCATACACTTACCTCCAGACTGTACATGTTCACACACATTTTGTCCAGCTGTAGCCCTCATATATATGGACCCTACACCACAATTTGTGTGGGAGTCCACAACATCACTGGAATGATAGCAGGAATGCCAGCACTAAATAATGATAGGCTATTACCTAACAACCTCTTACTGCATGACATCTGGACAAAGCCTGGTATATAGGTGGAGGACAGAGGCTGAAACACAGGGCCATATTTGAAATATTGCTGTTACACACTGTGAAGGTTGCTGGTATTACATGATTGGTTGCAACATACTCTTACTCAGGAATATGAAGTCAGAAACACAAATTGATGTTGCCATGTACTGATAGCAATCAATGGAGAGAATGGCACTGATATGTCAAAGGCAAGACCTGTGTGGTGAACAGATAAAACATAGCAGCCAATCCTTTGGCCATCATGTGGATAGGCCTACAGTTGAGAGCTATGCAGACAGACTACATTCCATGCAGAACTAGCATGTACACACAAACCCTGTAAAACTAGCAGTATTCAATGAATATAACAGCAATACTCACACACTGTCCCTAGGTCTGGAATCTTATACAAACATGTAGTTAGCCTGTGTCTGCAAGTCTTGTTGTAAGAGGCATTGCTACCTGCTGTCTATAACACCGCTGCCCACACACAGGAAGGATATCTTCCATACATGAAAGGTAAAGGGACAAGCCCAGATGATGTAGTAATTTATAGTAGTGGGTTGCTATGACATTGGCTATTGGACGTACTACACAGCTGGCTGCATGCAATTAGCAAGTGGGGAACACCAACTGGTGCAGAGGCCATCACCTGATCATAAGCATCACCTACAAAAGCCAGCTGCAACCTATTCAAACCAGCTTGATCCCTGTAGTGGAGAACGAGAGAGAGAGACAGAGAGAGAGAGAGAAATAAAAAAAATAAATAATACTAAAAAAAATACTACAAAAAAAATAAAACAAATGAAACAAGGAAGACATCCAAGTGATACACAGAAGTGAGCACAATAATAAAACAGGTATGTGAAACATGTCAGCATGTAACTGAATGTAGTACTTGGTCTGTAATAATGGAATAGATGATGTTGAAAGATTTATATGTGTCATCAAGACTTGTTGCTATAATGATGTCCTGCTGAACAACTGCTATGGACAGAGGATCTGGCCCTGTGGGCAGTAGGCCATACCTGTCAACTGTGTGGATCTGCACAGAATGAGAAGATGTAAGCCATCATAGTGTTTGTTCTGTTCCTCCAAACATGTATATTAGTCTGGCAAATAGCTGAAGGCAGAAGTAATGAAGTTATGATAGACACTTGAGTTTCAGACCCCACCATCTTCAGAACAATCATGGTAGTGTGAAATGTATCATGCACAAACTTTATAGGTTTGCAATAGGCATATCTATGATCTGTCCATATATATCCCCCCTAATGGTAGGGCTGTGTCCACATGTGATGCTCTGTTTTGTAGCAAGGCAGAACAGTGCAGCTGTGGAGGAAGGAGGTTCAGAGTGTGGATCTGATTTCTGAATGTACTGTATATATATATATATATATATATATATATATATATATATATAGAGAGAGAGAGAGAGAAACGTGTATGTTTACATATATACAAACACACACACACACACACACACACACACACACACACACACACACACATATATATATATATATATATATATATATATATATATATATATAGGTATAAATACATATAAATACATTTTTCTTACTGTTGAATGACTGTGTTGCATGATATGTTTGAGAAAATATCACACATATCTGCAGTCCAGATGGCTTAGTGGTAAATTGCTGTAGCTATGGTGTGCAGGGTCCTGGATTAGACACTTGCAAGGGCTGATACTTTATTTGCCGGCCAGAACAAGCACTGTTGGGTACAGAGTGATTAAGGCACATGTAAGCAGTTGTAAACTGGTGCAAAATGGACAGTTATGTATGGTGAGAAATTCATGTTAAGGTGAGAGTGGGATGTTGGGGAAGGATAGTAGACATATTTGGGGAGGTAGGTTGTGTTGGAAGACAGACAAGTCAGACAAGACAGCATACAGGGGTGGTATATGACACATGTGGTGGGTAAACACCTTGGATGGGGAGAGGTGTTTGGAAATTGGAAGCCCATGAGCTCCCAAATGAAAACAGTGGGACTGAGGTCCCCACCGATGGGTAGTCACCACTGCACCTTCACGGCCCTGAAGGTGACTGTAATGGGGGCTGAGCAGGAGAGTCAGGCTGACCCTCTAATTGTATTGCAATGGTCTTAAGCTGATGTAGCAGATCCTCCAATTCTTTGCGGAGCTCCCTATGCACCAAACCCTGGACCTGACTTCAGGTGACAGGATCCTGTCTGTGCATGCTCCCAGGGGGGATGAGAACCATCCCCTGAGGTGGTTCCACCTGAAGTTAGTGCACGACCAGTGGATGAGGAGGTCCCAGGGTGGGTCCCAGATTTGTTGTGGCCTGGTGACATGGCCAGATGAGGTGGGAGAGGTGGTTCTGCTACGAGCAGCCTTCCCAAACATACTATTGTGTTGCAGTTTTAGAACATATGTGGGTAGTGATAGTCAACACAATCCAGGATTAGTTATAACAGCATGCATAGATATTCTCATTAACCCAAAACACCAGACTTGGAACAGTTGCATAGCAAACAGAACACATGCATATATGGAACCAAAGTGGCCATTACAATGGCATGCAGGTTACATTGTTAGCAACAGGCCATCAATGATAGTGTTTCAACATAGAACATGAATAGAAACACATTTCAATATTTGTTGCACAATAGGATATATGTCCCAACAGTAGGTTTGGTGTAAACATACCCATTGATTTGTGTGATCAGATTATTGTTGCGGATATGGCGGGGGGAAGAAAGATGTCAATTAACAACTATTATATCCTTGCAGTATGAGGTCCTCAGACCTTTTTTCCTGTTTATATCTCCCAGGTATCATGTCCTGGGAGTGTCTCCCTGCTTATACTCGACAAGAGAATGAAATAATAATCAACTACCTTGTGCATCACCACAGAACCCTCTTTGGGTGTACGGTCCATGATCTGCAGTAGGGGACTGCCCTGTGGAACAAGCTCATCCACAGGGTAAATGATGTCAGCCTATATAACTGCAGTTATGAGCAGGTGTGACATTGTTGCACTGACTTCATCCGCCATGCCCGTCAGTGTGCTGCTGCAGTTAGGAGGGACCAGCTAGCCACAGGTGGGGGTCATACCATCCAGCTGCCACTGATACATGCTGAGGAGCTCCTCGCCAGCCTTGGGGCACCCGCCCACCAGCCAAGCTAGAAACCTGATGATAGCATTGCGGAGGTGGGTACTACCCACACAATGGATGAGGAGCGTGCAGGTAAGGACCCAGGGCACATTAGTAGACCACTATTGCTTATCCATCTTCATCTGGACAGTATCGTTATGCATATGTCAGATAACATAGTCTGTTGCTGTAGTGTAGTAATGAACAGATGTGCGTAATCTCTAGTATTGTGGGTTTGTACTGTTGATGTACTGACATGCTGCTTCCACCCTGTACCAATGCCATGGGTGTGGCTACTGACATTACATCTCTCACAAAACTATGTAGGTCCCTCTGGTATACCTCTGGGGCAGCAGCCTGTAGCTAGTGAGTATGGAGTTTTTTTGTTCAGGTTTGCCAATACACCGGCCATGTTATGGCCATGGTATTTGCTATGCATACATTTAACTCACCAAGAGGATCAAAGGGCTCAAACAGATGCCATATGCTGCCCAGTTAAAGAAACTCCAGCTCTACTCAGTGGCATACCACCTGTTCAGGGGCGATCTGTGCCTGACATATAAAGCCATATCCAACCCAGAATTATTGGACATGCTGCACCTCAGAAAATCCAAATCCCATCGAGCTACGCGCTCAAGAGACTTGAATCTCAGCACTGAAATAAATAGGACATGCTGGAGGGACAGATTTGTAACACAGAGGCTCCCTTCACTCTGGAATAAAATCCCAGTCCAGGTTAGGCAGAGTCCCTCATTGACTATCTTCAAGAGGAATCTTGATGAGTGGATGGGAGATCGTAGGTTTAACCCGGGTATCTCTTCTGTGTCACTGTTAGACAGAGGCACAGTATGCTAACCTCGAAAAAGGGCATAGCAAAATTAATTTAAAATGGGTGGTGAAAGCCAAACACATTCTGGCTAGGCTTATAAATGCCCTAGGGCAGATAGCCTAGTATGAACCTATGAACCTATGAACCTATGAACACACCTACCCATAATGCATGCTGTACATGTTCACTTATTGTTGCTGTTAACTGTACTGCATCACAGTGGTCATCATGGTGGCATATCTGAAAGGTATGTAAGAGTCCTGCAGTATACCTAACAACCTGTCAGTGCAAGATATGTAGACAGAGATTAACATAATGGTGGGAAAAATGGCCTACAGTAGGGACATGTCTGAAACATTACCCTTATACAGTGGCTACAACAGTGTATACACCACTATTACAATGTCAACTGTTACAGATCTACACAGCGACATATCACAATACCACATTCCACACCTTTTACAACCTGTAATGTGATCCTAACATGAGCAATGAATGTGTAATACAGAATCATGTGTTAGAACAACAAATATGGGGAATACATACCTTAAAAACACTGGAAGCATATGTGTGCACACACTCAAAATAACATATTGTGGAAGCAGCTTTTGAGGTACTGATAGCATTCACTCTTCTTGAGTACACACCTTCCATCAAGTACAGGGCCTCAGTGTCACACCAAGTAATTGTCTGCTGTCCAAGAAGTTTGCCAATGACATTTGCCCACTCACCTGTAACAGAGGCAGCCATGGCTTGCACACATATTACAAACCATGGAATGGATCCCATATCCAAAAGGTAGCACTCAGGAGTGGGAGACATAGCCTTACCTCAGCATTGCATATACCATGGAAAACAGTGCAGACAGTCATGTATGTGATACTGAAAAAATACTGGCCCGACTGGCTAAAGCAAAAATCACAACTGATAAAATGTCAAATAAAATAAAATAAAACACACTTAAAATCTAATATATACCACCCCTTCGGTTTTGCATGTGAAATGTCCTGGGACTTCCAAACTTCTTGAATAACTATTGACTAAAACAAATGGCCCTTCCAAAATAAACCAGCACCATCTGCATGTGCCACATTTAAACATTCCTTTGGCTTTATCAGTATACAAGCTGATGGGAATACATCTAGTCTTATCATGTTGTTATAAGGATTTAAAACTATATATATATTTGAATGCAAAATTGGAAACACTACCCATTCTCTTCTAAAATTTTTCAATTTTTCTGTATTATATTTTTTATTAGGGGACTATCAACAGTCATATCTAGATTGTAAGAAAGTTTACAGTTGTTAAAACCTAAGTTGTCAGTTCCATTAGGTTTTTTCTTAAAACCATGTATAAGTATTGGGGGATATAGCTCCTGTCTTTACAAACTGATATCTTGGGCAACCATTTATAACCATTTTTGATCATATCCTCTATTAATAAACATAACAATCATGAGTCAAATTTCCTCATTAAATAAACTGTCATCGCTTGTCATCCTGCTGGCGCAGATGAACTACCCCTTAGGGATGTTTTTCTTCATAAATATAGGATGATAACTTCTGTTATGTAAATAACTGTCAGTAAATGTCTTTTTTCTATGTATACTACTAAAAAGAGTGTTGTGTTCCCACTTCCATTCTAGATGAACATCTAAAACGTTGACATTCAGACCAATGTCCCCCTTAGTAAATTCTAAAAAATCAGATTTCACATTAAGTGCATCAACAAATTGTTCTGCTGTTTGATTGTCACCTTCTAAAATGAAAAACAGTTTGTCCACAAAATGCTTAAAATAGACTATCTCAAATTGTGAGAAAATATCTTTTAGAACCAGACTCTCCCACCAACCCATTACAATATTGACAAAAGAGGGCGCAGCTGGAGATCCCATCACTATGCCCTTGATCTGCTTGTAATATTTGCCTTCAAAAATCAAAAAATTCTTATCCAACAGTGTGTCAATCAAATCACATAAAAAATTAATTTTAACATTTTCCAACCTGGTTTTCATTCTAAGAAACTGTCTTACATATTCAACCCCTTCATCATGGGTAATAGAAGTAAACAAAGTTGTAACATACACTGTTAACATAATAAACTTGTTGGGATCAAAAACACAATTATTAAAAAAATGTCTCATATTATCTAAAAAATCCCAAGAATCTTGCATATAAGAATCCAGTTTCTGTACTAGATGATTTAAAATTGAATCCACTACCAAATAAATCCCTTCAGTAACACTGTTTGGGGAAGAGCAATGGGTCTAAAGGGAGGATTAACCTGGTCTTTGTGCACTTTCGGAATTCCAAATAAAGTGCCAATTTTTGGTTTTTCAATCACACAAAAAAATTGTAAACATCAAAATCTATAACTAGCTGTGCCCTCTTTTGCCAATATTGTAATGGGTTGGTGGGCGAGTCTGTACACTATAGTCACAGCAGTTAACTACTAAGCCATCACAGCTGTGAAAATGTTTGTTGTTTTTTCAAATATATCTGTCAGTACGCATACTGAATAGTAGTGAACAACTGCTTTGACTTCTACAATTGTGTAGTACTTGTTAGTGAAAAAAGTGTTGAATCAGTATGTTGTTATATCTAAATATACACACAGATAAATATGGTGGGATACATATGGGAACGTATATGCAACAGTCATGTTTACACATAACAAGGAAATGGATATATATGTATACATATGTAGATATATGTATACCTGTACATACACACATATATATCTATATATATTTATATATATCTGTATATTTATTTATATATATTCATATAAAATATATATATATATATATATATATATGTGTGTGTGTGTGTGTGTGTGTGTGTGTGTGTGTGTGTGTGTGTGTGTGTGTGTGTGTGTGTGTATATATATATATATATATATATATATATATATATATATATATATATATATGTGTGTGTGAGTGTGTGTGTGTGTGTGTGTGTGTATATATATATATATATATATATATATATATATATATATATATATATATATATATATATATATATATCTATGGATTCCTGGCCCGGGTTAACAACGACCTCCTCCAGTACTGTTAGCCAACAGGGTGCTGGCAGAAATTGGGCTACTGTTGGCCGAAGGAGAAGAGGAGGGGGAAGGCATGCCCAAAGGCAGGAAGAGAGGAGGAAGGTTAGGAGTGTAGTAGTGAGGGTAGGAACTTTGAATGTTGGCAGTATGACTGGTATAGGGAGAGAGCTAGCTGATATGATGGAGAGAAGGAAGGTTGATATATTGTGAGTGCAAGAGACCAGATGGAAGGGAAGAAAGGCCAGGTGTATAGGAGTCAGGTTCAAATTGTTCTATCATGGTGTGGATGGCAGGAGAAATGGGGTAGGGGTTATCCTAAAGGAACAGTATGCCAAGAGTGTTTTGGAGGTGAAGAGAGTGTCTGATAGAGTGATGTTTATGAAGCTTGAAATTGATGGTGTAATGATGAATGTTGTTAGTGCATATGCTCCACAAGTTGGGTGTGTGATGGATGAGAAAGGAAAATTTTGGAGTGAGTTGGATGAAGTGATGGTGAGTGTACCCAGTGGTGAGAGACTAGTGATTGGAGTGGACTTTAATGGGCATGTTGGTGAAGTGAACAGAGGGGATGAGGAAGTGATGAGTAGGTATGGTGTTAAGGAGAGGAAAGCAGAAGGTCAGATGATTGTGGATTTTGCAAAAAGGATGGACATGGCTGTGGTAAATATGTATTTTTAGAAGAGGGAGGAGCATAGGGTAACGTACAAGAGTGGAGGAAGATGCACACAGGTGGATTATATCCTATGTAGGAGGGCCAGTCTGTAGGAGATTGGAGACTGTAAACTGGTGACAGGGGAAAGTGTAGTTAAGCTGCATAGAATGGTGGTCTGTAGGATGACGTTGGTGATCAAGAAGAGGAGGAGGAGTGTGAAAGCAGTGCCAAGGATTAAATGGTGGAAGTTAAAAAAGGGTGATTGTGAGGTGGAGTTCAGGGAAGAGTTAAGACAGGCACTGGGAGGCAGTGAAGAGTTACCGAATAGTTGGATAACTACAGCAGAGCTAGTAAGGGAGACTGCTAGAAAGGTGCTTGTTGTGACATCTGGACAGAGGAAGGAGGACAAGGAGACCTGGTGGTGGAATGAGGAAGTACAGGAGAGTATACAGAGGAAGAGGCTGGTGAAGAAGAAGTGGGATTGTCAAAGAGATGAAGAAAGTAGACATGAGTATAAGGAGATATGGCGCTTGGCAAAGAGAGAGGTGGCAAAGGCTAAGGATAAGGCATATGGAGAGTAGTATGAGAGATTGGACACTAAAGTGGGAGAAAATGACCTGTAGCAAATGGCTAGACAGAGGGACAGAGCTGGGAAAGATGTGCATCAGGTAAGGGTGATAAAGGATAGTGAGGGAAACATACTCACAAGCTAGGAGAGTGTGTTGAGTAGATGGAAAGAGTACTTTGAAGGGCTGATGAATGAAAAGAATGAGAGAGAGAGAAGGTTGGTTGATGTGGGGATAGTGAATCAAGAAGTGAAACAGATTATCAAGGAGGAAGTAAGGACAGCTATGAAGAGGATGAAGAATGGAAAGGCTGTTGGCCCAGATGACATACCAGTGGAAGCATGGAGGTGCTTAGGAGAAATGGCAGTGGAATTTTTAACCAGATTGTTTAATGAAATTTTGGAAAGTCAGAAGATGCCTGAGGAGTGGAGAAAAAGTGTTTTGGTACCTATCTTTAAGAATAAGGGTGATATGCAGAGCTGTGGGATAAAATTGATCAGTCACAGCTTGAAGGTATGGGAAAGAGTAGTGGAAGCTAGTTTAAGAAGGAAGGAGATGATTAGTGATCAGCAATATGGTTTTGTGCCTGGAAAGAACACTACAGATGCAATGTTTGCTCTGAGAGTGCTGTTGGAGAAATGCAGAGAAGCTCAGAAGGAGTTGTATTGTGTCTTTGTGGACTTAGAGAAAGCATATGACAGGGTGCCTAGAGAGGAGCTATGGTATTGTAAGAGGAAGTCGGGAGTGGCAGAGAAGTATGTAAGAGTGGTACAGGATATGTACGAGGGTAGTGTGACATTGGTGAGGACTGCTGTGGGAGTGACAGATACATTTAACGTGGAGGTGGGATTAAATCAAGGATCAGCTCTGAGCCCTTTCTTATTTGCAGTGGTGATGGACAGGTTGACAGATGAGATCAGACAGGAGGCCCCGTGGACTATAATGTTTGCAGATGACATTGTAATATGTAGTGAGAGTAGGGACCAGGTTGAGGAGATCCTGGAGAGGTGGAGATATGTTTTAGAGAGGAGAGGAATGAAGGTCAACAGGGTTAAAACAGAATATATGTGTGTAAATGAGAGGGAGGTTAGATGAATGGTGAGGATGCAGGGAGTAGAGCTGGTAAAGGTGGATGAGTTTAAGTACTTGGGATCAACAGTTCAAAGTAATGGTGATTGTGGAAGAGAGGTGAAGAAGAGAGTACAGACAGGGTGGAATGGGTGGAGAAGAGTGTCAGGAGTGATTTGTGACAGACGGGTACCAGTAAGAGTGAAAGGGAAGGTCTACATGAGGGTAGTGAGACCAGCTATGTTATATGGGTTGGAGACAGTGGCATTGACAAAAAGGCAGGAGTCAGAGCTGGATGTGGCAGAGTTAAAGATGTTAAGATTTGCACTGGGTGTGACTAGGATAGACAGGATTAGGAATCAGTATATTAGAGGGCCAGCTCAGGTTGGACAGTTTGGAGACAAAGCAAGAGAGGCGAGATTTCATTGGTTTGGACATGTGCTGAGGAGGGATGCTGGCTATATTGGGAAAAGGATGCTAAGGATGGAGCTGCCTGGTAAGAGGAAAAGAGGAAGGCCTAAGATAAGGTTTATGGATGTGGTGAGAGAGGACATGCAGGCAGTTGGTGTGAAAGAGCATGATGCAGAGGACAGGAAGAAATGGAAACAGATGATCCTCTGTGGCGACCCCTAACGGGAACAGCGGAAAGAAGATGATGATGATGATTTCTGCGAAAGTTCACTTTAACGGAAGTGAACTTTTGCATAATTGCACTTTACCAAAAACACTGCAGAACAGTGGATGACATACAAAAACAAACTATGTCCTACACTATGGTGCAATAGTCAAGGACTTTAGGGTTAGGGCACAGGTTAGGGTAAGGGGATAGTTAGTAAAGCTCTCCCCTTACCCTAACCCATGCCCTAACCCTAAGGTTTGTGACTATCACACCATAGTAGAGGACATTGCTATTTCCTTCACTGCGTTGCAGTCATCACAGACCTTAGGGTTAGGGCACGGGTCACGGTAAGGGGATAGCCCGACTGTGACCCGTGCCCTAACTGTAAGGTCCGTGAGTACTGCACAGAAGTTCAGTACATCGCCCGTTCGTTGTACTGAACTTCGTGTAAGTACACTTTTGATTAAGTGCACTTTTGCTGCAGTGAGCATTCCATGCACTATTTCAAATTAGTGAAAATTCGATCTAGTGTATGGAACCCACATATATATATATATATATATATATATATATATATATATATATATATATATATATATATATAAAAAACATATGTCCACAACATGTAATGGAGTCATACCTCAGCACCAATAGTCACAACCTCTTAGTGTAAGGGGAATGTAATGTATGTATTCCAGGTATAAATGAGGAATGTTGGACAGTAGTCTCTCCTTTGATAATCACATCGCCACAGTAGTCAGGAAATCCTTCTACGTGGCACAACTCATCACAAAAGGTTTCTCATCCAGAAAAAAAGAGGTCATTGTTCCCCTCTACTCATCACTCATTAGACCCATTATAGAGTACAATGCCCCTTTTGGTATGTACCTCACAAGACATCTAAAACACCTGGAAAGGCCGCAGAAATACCTCACAAAGAGGATTACCGGCCTCAAACAGATGCCCTATGCTGACCGTCTCAAAAAACTCCAGCTTTACTCCGTCACATATCGTCTACTCAGAGGTGATCTCTGCCTAACATACAAAGCTATGTCAAACCCCGAGCTGTTGGACATGCTCCACTTAAAGAAATCCCAATCCCTTCGAGCTACACACTCTAGGGACCTAAACCTTGTCACCACAATAAACAGATCATGCCGGAGGGATAGATTCCTGTCCGAGAGACTTCCCATACTCTGGAATAAACTACCTATCTATATCAAACAACGCTCCTCATTAGCACTCTTCCAGAAAAATCTTGATGATGGGATGGGAAATAGGAAATTCACCCCGGGGATCACCTCTGTGGCTCTGCTCGACAGTGGCACAGGAAAATAATTTTATTGGGTGGCAAAAGCCAGGGTACCTTTTTGGCTGGGCTTGTATAGGCCCCAGGGCCGATAGCCTAGTACCTACCTATGAACCTATGAACAGGGGTTGTGTTAACAGACATGTTGTGTGGAAAGTCACTTCTGATACTGACATGTACGCCATCAGTTACTGACAGACATCAAAAGATCATCATAGTGAAGTACCACACAAATCACAGTAATGATCCTGTGGAATACAGCAGAGATATGACCAATAAACGTTGACAGTCTGACACAATCTGGTGAGTCCAGAGGTATATACAGAACTCCTTAGTGCAAGACGTGTGGACCAAGCCTGACAAAGTGGATGTTTACAGCCATGTAAATGAGGATATCACAAAAATACTGGAATAGATAAGCTCAAAACGTTGATGCATTCACACACTCCTGTCTGTCCTAACACATATTAACCAGAGGAGCAGAGGTCCTAAACCCACATACTTCCCATTAGTTAGTGACATACATCTTAATAGCATCCCACTGCTTTGTCAGAAATGCACAACAGTTATGTTGGCCAGGCAACAGTACATCTGACAAATATCTGGACATAGGATCACACTAGGTAAATACATTGAGCTGCTAGGCATATCACAAAGCACTGTGCAATTTACAGGCAGACTGTCACAACACTGACCCAAGTTTCCTATGGGGGAATACACATGTACTTTCAAATATAGCAGGCAGTACAGGCATGTAACAGCACGGAGTAACAGACACCAGTGTAAAAGTGCATTCCCGTAACCAATCTCAACACAGTCACAGTCACATTATGGTAAGCCTAATTAATAATACAGTATATGGGCTGTGTGAACAAAACCATCCTCATATGTGCCAATCACACACTAACCCTTCATATACTGGGCCAATACATAGCATAGTCTGATGCCTGACTGTGGTATGGGACATGTGCCAGTCTGGTCTTACAAACATGTACGCTGATAAGGTACCATAAACTGGAGCAGCATGCAACATCAGATAGAACAGGACCAAGTACAATGACATCTACCACAGTATGTACAGAGGCCAAGTAACATATTCACAATACACACTCTGTCAACAATCATCATAAGTACACAGACCTCACTACTGTACACACTACAACAGAATGTCCAGGTTTTGTCCTGAAATATAAGGCCTACTATACATAACATGTCTAGCAGTCTGATATCTCTCTGGCTTGTTATCAGGTATGATGTCAATAAAGAATGACGTACTGTATATATGCACCTCTTACTGCATGACATATGGACAAAGGGTGATAAACATGGAGGACAGAGGTACAAACACAAGGCCAATATTGACATATTGCTCTGATAAACTGAGAAATTTCCTGGTGTAACAGGGTTTGTTGTGAGATATCTCTTCTGAGGGATATGAAATCAGTAACTCACATGGATGTCACCATGTACTGACTGCAATCATCAGAGTATGCTACTACATTTCTACAGATAGGAAATGTGTGAGTAACACACCACAGGTAAGACTCCAAACTCTGGCTAGTCTGCAGATAGCCCTACAGGTGAGAGTGTCCTCAACCACATAACACTGTAATGCAGACTTTAAATCATGTAGAACAGCCATATCCACACAAACCCTGTTAAACCAACATTATTTCAAATATAGAACAGCAATGCTTACATTCTGTCCCCATGTTTGGAACATCTCCCTCCTGTTTGTTGGCCTGTCAACACAGTGTATGTTGTAAGAGGTATTTCCAACTACCCCCTGTGATGCTGTTTGTCAAACACCCACAGTCCTGCTCACAGTGAAGGAAAAGGGCCAACACCCACATGAAGTGCTTAGGTATAGGAGTGTGTTTCCATGCAATTGGCTATAGGAATGATACCACAGCTGTTCCACATGTAATTAGTATTTGGGAGACTGCAATTCATGCACAGGCCATCAGCTGATCATAAGCATTACTTACAAATCTCAAGCTGCTACCTATGCAAAACAGATGTACTTTTCCACATCGCCAGAGGGGTTGGGGGGGGGTGAGAGACAAAGTAAGAAAGGAAGGGAGTAAGAGAGTAAGAGCCAAGCGTGTTTGTGTATGTTCCGTGGGTGGAGAGTGGTATCTGGGTATTATAACAGTTGCCTATATTGTTTACTAATCCATACTGTCGCATAGTAATTGCACATGGCTGTACACATTTATGGTTTAGGATTGTCTACAGCAACCTCTACAGTGTTTGAAAACTGTTGGCCTTGTAATGTGGACAACGGAACATATAAGTCCTCAATATAATGATGTAGCAAAACCCACACTGCAGTGGATCCTGTTATTACACAATCACCCCAACACCCACATAGGATACTGATGGCACACACACACACACACACACACACACACACACACACACACACACACACAAACACACACTTACCAGTACTGAGTTTCAAATCCCTACCTGACTATGTATTGCTATTAAAGTGTTACGCAGTTATTGCACACACCACAGAGGTTACATGTTGGAGAGTTGTCCAAAGGTATCTTTGAAGGTGAGTGACATCAGCAACAGTGGTAAAGGAGGGATTAGGGAAGTGTAGTAAGTGTAAATGTTTACAAAAGCAGGTGTCAACTAACACACACACACACACACACACACACACACACACACACACACACACACACACACTCTCTCAGGGAAACACACACATTATCACAGATGGCAGGATCAGGACTAGAACTCTACCTAACTAGTTTGATATACTACAGTATTATGCAGTTATCACAAGCTTATATGGCTGGTACATGGCCAAAGGGTTATTTCAAGGTGAATGACATCAGCAGACATGCTAAAGTAGGGCAATGGGAGGTGTAGTGATTGTGAATGACTTCAAAATCATTAATCTCCATACACACACAAACACACACACACACACACACACACACACACACACACACACACACACACACACACACACACACACACACACACATTTGCCAGTACTAAGATGCATAGGTTCATTTCTTCACAGGTGTGTAGAAGGTGAATGGGCCTGACGGCTGTACAAGGCTAGGCAATACGAATACCTTGGCATCAGGCCACATGACAATGGTCTCCAGTGTGGCTCAATGGTGTAGTCCCTGGAGTGGTCCCCACAGGTGGGTATTGTATTCACCATCCACTCATCTGGGTTACTATTGTGGGTGGCCAGTGAAGTGCAGTGCTTCCCATGTTTGTGTTCTATATTCCATAACGTGAACAGTGTCTGGGTTATGCACATGTCCCACACGCATGTTCTTTGATTTTTGGAAGTGTACTTGAGGTCTCTGGGGCATGCTGTGTGGACAGATTGTTATCTTCTGATGTAGCATTCCTCACCTCATTTGGTGAGACCTGGCTATGGAACTGAGGCCGTGCCTGCACCTACATTGACAGCACGATATAGGTATTCAGTGGAGTTAGTAGCGTCTGTCCATACGGGGCATGTGTATGAGGCATGGTATTCCCTTTGTGGGTTGCATTTGCAGACTCTACAGTTGTTGCAGGCATCCAGTGGGGAACATAACAAAAGGGCCACTGTAAGCATTTATTTGCTTACTGTAGGGATGGAACAGGGTGCCGTGTCCTTTTACTTGCTGGATAACACACAGTCAGGAGATGTAACACATCGCAGTACTTTCTGATGTCAGTGGTACTGTTGTGGTCAACAAGCATGTAGTCCACTGCAATCACACTGTAGTTACTATCTGTGAGGCAATATGCAGGGAACTACCAATATAGTGGTTGTTGCCTAGCCAAGTGTGTTTGTGTATGAGACATGGGTGGAGAGCGTTCTCTGAGTCATATAAGGTTTGCCTTATTCGCCAATCCATAATGTCACATGTAGGGCTATGGATTGTCTACAACAGCCTCTCTGGTGTTTGACATCTGTTGTCCTTGTAAGGTGGTCATTGTGACATATACTAGGTCCTCAACATAGTAATTTAGCAAAACCCGACCCACAATGGATCCTGTTATTACACAATTAAGGCAACCTCCACACAGGATACTGATGATAGATGCACACACACACACACACACACACACACACACACACACACACACACACACACACACACACACACACACACACACACACACACTTGCCAGTACTGAGATTGAAACCCCTACCTAGCTATGTATTGCTACTGCAGTGTACCGCATTTATCACATGTGCCACGGAGCTTATAGGATGAATGTTGTCCCAAGGTACTTCCAAGGTGAGGAACATTACCAGCCCTTGTAAATACTGGCATTGGGTGATGTAGTGGGTGAGAGTTCACAAAAATAATTTTACCCTAAACACACATTTACCAGGAGTGAGGTTCAAATCTCTATCTAACAATCTTTACGGACCATTATTTTATTCATTTACCACATGCACCACTGACCTGACATGGTTTAGGGTTGGCAACAGGTACTTCTAAGGTGGATGATATCTGCAGGACTACTAAAGTCGGGTTCTGAGATGTGTACTGGGTGTAAATGGGCCCAAAATCTTTAAGGTATACACACACATACATATGTACACACACAAACACTTGCCACAGATGAGATTCAAACCCATACCTGTGTAGGTACTGCTACTATATTGTTCCACATTTATGGCATGCTCCACTGATCTTACAGGGAGGCCCTTCTCCAAAGGGGTATTTCAAGGTGGCTGACATGAGCAGGCTTGCTGAAGTAGGGCAACGGGAGGTGTAGTGAATGTGAATGACCTCAAAATCATTAATTTTTACACACACACACACACACACACACACACACACACACACACACACACACACACACACACACACACACAGTTGCCATGTCTGGGATTAGAACTTCTACCTAACTAGTATGTTACACTATAGCATTACACAGTTATCGCAAGTGCCAATGGGTATTTCAAGGTGGCTGACATCAGCAGGCTTGCTAAAATAGGTCAATGGGAGGTGTAGTGACTGTGGATGGCCTCAAAATCTTTAATCACACACACAGAGTTTCACAGTTACTATGTCTGGGATTATGCCTACCTAACTAATATGTTACACTATAACATTACACAGTTACCACAAGTGCCATGGAGCTTATGGGACTGACCCTTGTCCAAAGGGGTATTTTAAGGTGACTGACAGCAGGCTTGCTAAAATAGTGCAAAGGGAGGTGTAGTGACTGTGAAGGGCCTCTAAATCTTTAATCTCTACACACACACACACACACACACCCACACACACACACACACACACACACACACACACACACACACACACACACACACACACACACACACACACAGTTTCCCAGTTCCCATGTCAGGAATTAGAACTCCTGCCTAACTTGTATGTTACACTATAGCATTACACAGTTATCACACATGCCACAGAGCTTAGGGGGCTGAGAATTGGTCAGAGGGTTATTTCAAGGTGACTGACAGCATGAGTGCTAACATGGGCAATGGGAAGTGCAGTGTGTATGAATAGGCCATAAACCATTCCTCTGGAAACACACACACAGCACTCAGTCACACACAACTTTACATTTGACAGGACTGGGTATACAAATGCTAGATGAATACTGATTTGTACTATCATGTTACACAGTTATCACAGCTACCACAGACACTATAGGGCTGAGGGCTACCAAAAGCAAATGTCTACAGTGATTGACATCAGCACATCATGTGATATTGGCCAATTGAATGTGTGGTAAGTGGGAAAGGTCTCATAATGGTAATCTCTTTGTCACTGTCTGCCTCTCTCTTCCCCACATCTCTGTGGTCTGTATGTTTGACCTATTATAGTGTGTTGGCCTTGGATATGTGTGAGTTTTCCTATCCAATGTGTGTGCAAAGCATGACTGGTATGCAATGTGGTGTGTGTGTACAGACATCTGCGACTGACAGATATGTATTGTCCACTGTTGTCAGACATGGACTTCATTTATCTAAGTGTAGGAGCATGCCCAGTATGACCATCTGTATTTTGTCATCAGACATGGGCTTAATTTCTCTAAGTGTAGGAGCATGTGCAGTATGACCTTCTGTATTGATTGTGTGAATCCATTCTAGGTAGGTTGTACTCCAGTGCAGGATTTTGTGTTCTACACCTACAGCTAGCTACCTGTTTCTGCAGGATATCTGTAGATACGTTGACAATAATGAGTCACAATGGTCGAAAGATATTGGGATACTGTAACTATTTTGTCTGGGCTGCTTTTGTTACATGGTTGGTGTTAGCAGAGATATTCAGACATATGTACTTTTTTACACTGTGATGTATTATGTCATCACCTACTGACAGATATACTTATTTGCTTACAGTTATTTCCTGGGAAATACAAGATGAATGAAGCTGTGTCCAGTTTTGTGGTCTGCAGCCTACATAGTCTTGCACACTCATGCCATTCTGGAGGGGTAGCTGCAGACACTTGCTGATGGGTCTGTGTAATCCCCTGCTTGTACATCTATCAACATGAGAGAATGGCCATATCCTGCTGTGACCATACCTCTCAGCTGTACAGATTCACCCAGGTTACCCAGAGGCAGGGCTTACATATCTGGTCAGTTCCTCTTCACATTGTGGTTTAAGAGCAGGTTTGTAACCACCCATTACTGGGTTTGCAGGCAGGGGTAATATGGGCACACATCAGAGTTTCAGACTTCACGCACTCCATGTTGTCCATGTTTCTACACCCCCACTCTGTTATTCTATCCTCTTCCTAACATTATGCGAGTGATATCTGATAAGTATCTCTAGTTGCTCCTTCATCCCAGTGGTATTTAGGGGATGATCCACAGTTCATGCAGTAGGACATGGTGTGCATGCCACTGGGATTTGTCGACATGGCCTTGCATTTGTGTTCTGTGGACTGTGTTATGTTGTTAGTTGGGACCCCATGAGATAACATACAATGGCAGTACAGGTGAGGCACAGGCCTTTGACAGAGGTCTGTAGAGCATTTGGTAGTAATGCAGGCCATCTGTAGCAGGCCAGTGCATTCTGTCACTCCTACAGTCCCAGGCTGCAAGCCACTGGATTCCTCTAGGGTGACAGGGTAAGTGTGCAAGGTGTTAATGGCAGTAGTTCCTCTCCATATTCATCCATTGTTCTGCATGCTGGCAGGGTGCTGCTTACAGCTAGGGACACACCTGCATGGGACACCTCTTCAGCATGCTGCATTCTGTTGGTATTCCCATACAGAAGTGGGGATCATAGTGTACTCATTCCCAACAGCAGGGATATGACCTGTGATAAACCTGTGGCTGATGGTAGGGTGAGCTGAGTGCATTTGTGATATGGAAACTTCTTGCAGCTGACTCACAAATATACTTTGGACATTCCCCTTATGCTGCCTTGTGCAGGGACATAGGCAGTCTGTCATTACTTCATAACTGCGCCTTTTGTGGTCTGCCAGTGATTGGCCAGACTACGTCAGTATTCCATACTACACAGACAACTAATGTGCTGCTAACCTGTATGTACAATTCCAAAGGTGTGTGCAGTTGACAGTTAAATTTTATGTACTCTGTCTAGGGCACTTCCACCTGTGTACTGTGTGTATGTCTGGGCCCACATTCATGGCATGTCATTCTTTCAGATGGTGACAGATATTTACATCTTAGGTTCATAGGTTCATAGATTAGTACTAAGCTAACTGCCCTTGCGAGCCATTTTAAGCCTAGCCAATTATCCCTTGTGAGACTCAAACCCTGCACCTTGTGTTTGTAAGGCAAACACCTTAATCATTAGGCCACCCTCCCAACCCCTGAACAGTGAGTTTGGATGACTGCTGAATTGGGTCTTGCTGGGATACATTGTGGTTGGCACTGCAGTTGTCAGAACATGTCCCTGTCATCAACAGTACTGCCCATAGGCCACCAGGACACAACCCTCCATGCCTACATGCTGACCACTTCCCCACAATATACAACACACAACACCCTAACACACAGAGCTGTGCATATTGTACACATGCAACGATCTATCCTCTAAATTGGGCCAGCTCAGGTAATCTGTGCTCCACTGTTATTAAACCCAAATGTAAATAGTACTGCATTTCTACATAGGATTGTGTGGAGAGGCACACCTCACAACTGTAAACATTTCCTATGACTGTACTGGTATTTCAGATACTCTGCTGGCTTCCATTTTGTTTTGTATTCTGACCTATCTTGCAGACTAGAGGCATATCAGTAGAGTACAGATCTTAGGATTTATTGACCTACATTTCAGTTTCAGACTTCTTACCATTCAGAACTAACATACAACCACCTGACCTGTTGTAGTATGTGTAGGTCTGGAGGGGAGCTGTTCTCCATTGCCATCAATTGGAGGCCTTAGCTAGCCTTTTTTTATGGTCAACTACACCTGTCCTGGCTGAGGCTTTTGTTGGGTATGTGAGCCTCACTGACATGCATGTGTGTGTGTCCTATGGACACACAGTTGGACCACTACATGTAATGCAGTGATATTTGTCACCTTGTCTAGTACTGCCTACTTTGTTGACACCAGTATTTGTTATGGATTTCATGCTGCCCATATAGGTGTCCACTATCTGCTGACATCCCATTCAGCCACCCAATTCCCTTGCATGCTCACAGCCATGCCTTAGATGCAACTAGCAGACCATACTACTCCATTCAGCAATTGATAGGAAGAATGACTTACCTTGTGGCTGTGCCAGTATTGAGGATGGTGCTGGGGGGCTGGCCATGTCGGATGTACACAGTACACTCCCTATACATGGTAAAGCACAGGTAGTGTCATGCTTGGCATCCCTTTTACTGTATGTGCGAGTTAGAGAGAGGTGTCATTCCCTGGGTTCCTACCATGTCAGTGTATGTGCTATGCATTGTCTCTTTGCCAAAGCCTGGTCATACTGGGCATGCCTCCTTCTGCCTACATGGGCAGGCTCAGGTTGTTCCTCCTCTGAGTCACTCTGTGCCTGTGCTGGCCTTGGCAATGATGGGGGGCTGTGTGACCCTGCCCCGTGCTGTTCCTGCTGCATCTGTTTCTGCAGGATCATATTGTGTAGTATTGCACATAAAATGAAATGTACATGTAGCTGGAGAGTATTGCAAGGCTCCACTGGATATGTCCAGGCACTGGAACCATGACTTGAGCATCCCAAACACATGCTCTATTATGATTCTGGTTGGTGCGTGTGCCTCATTATGGAGTTCTTGTTCGGGTGTGTGTGCATTTCTGATGGGTGTCATCAGCCATGACTCCAGTGCATAACCAGGATCCCCCACCAGGTGGCCATATGGGATGGCTCCACTGGCAAATTTCTGGTACAGCTGTGTCATATGCCAATTGTGGAAGTCGTGATAGCTTCCAGGGCTGCCAGCACACACATTCATTATAATGCCTTGGGCATTGCACATGACCTGGCAGTTGATGGAGAGGAAGCCCTTGCGGTTTATGTAGACCCTACCCCGTTCACCAGGTGGTGCTTTGATGTGTATGTGCGTGCAGTCTATAGCACCCTCGACCTCAGGGTATTCTTCTATTTGGTGGATGAGAAGCATATTGCTGGTCAACACCTCATGGGTGTTGAGGAAATATATGTGCTCACTGGCATGTGCTGCCATGGCATCCAGGAACTGGTGGAGTACCCTGGATGCTGATGCCTGTGAAATTCCCATAATATCCCCAGCTGGCCTTTGGAAGGTACCTGAGGCTAGTATTCTTAAGCCTACACTGGGTTGGGTTATTTTCTGTTGGTTCTGTGTGTGAGGCATGGCCGGCACAGCTCAAAAATTTGCTGTAGGAAGTCCCTGTTCACCCTATAGCACTCTACTATCTCCAGCTCATGTAGCCCTTGGTAGGTTACCCTGGGCCTGTACACTCTTCTCCTTTTCCTCACTGTGGGTCGTTCATCAGCATACTCATCCTCACCACCCTCAGCCTCTTCCACATATTGATGTATGAGAGCAACAGCAACCCCTATCATTTTGTTAGTTTTTTCAGGTAAAATTTCCCCATCTGTGTACACCTGTGGTGTGGAGTTTGTGGGAAAAACCAGAGTGAAAGGTGTTTGCATAGTTTATAGTAGTGCGCTGGCCTGGGCTGGGCTGCTGCCTGTGTAATTGGCTAATTCTGATACATTTCACCTGCCAGCTATGATAGTTCTCCTCTTCTTGATTGCCTTCCTACTGCAGTTTTCCCTTTTCATTGCCTTCCCGTTTAAGCCCTGAGGTGCGCCGTGCATACCCAGTCCTCAGATGTGAACAGGGCTGCTATTTCCTGTTTTTTTTGTTTGTTTAAAACCTGGTGCGTGGCACACACACCCGTTTAGGCAATGTAAACACAGTTAGGCAGCCTCAGACACATACCCCTTCCTTAGCTGTGCTTAGCTAGGGGCAAGCATGGGCCACAGAGCTCCGATAAGGTTACAGCATGCATGACACTCCCCCTTATAAGGTCATCTACCTTTTATGCTTATACCATGGTGTTGCTGCACCTACATGGTTGGGTGCAAGCTAACACTGAGAAGAAATCTGTGATTCAGTATCAGTCCCCTCATTTGCATAAAACTGACTGCTAATGCATGGTTACAAAACTGACACTCAGCCTTCCCCTTAGCAACCACTATTCCATGGTATTATTGCCTTATGCAAGCCATTGACTATTATGGCAGATTGCTGATTTTAGTTTAAATGCTTATTTCCAACTTTTTTTTCTTATTTTCGAGCCGATCCCTATTGCGCACCACTGCTCTATGCTTAAACGGCCAAAATCGGCCCCCAAAAAAAATTATTTTTGTATAAGTTTTGCAACTATTTTCCATGCCAATGGTCATATATTTGGCCATTGGCATGCCTACCACATTGAATACATGCTTTCTTTGGAGCTGTCTTGCCTCCGTTTTGTAATGTGCAGAAATATATTCGGTTAGTAGCTGAATACATTTCTGCAGGTTACACTATTCCTACAGAGATGCCTGCCTGCTTCCTGGATCACTAATTCACCTCATTTGCATGGTTTTCACCTGCAAATGGGGTAATTAGTATACAGGAGCTGTGTCCATGCAGGAATAGTGTAGGAGCACTCGTACATCCCGGGAGCTCATTTCTGGATCGCTCGTTGGCCATATTGCGTGCAGCAGCTCTTGCACTATTCCTGCACACCGTGCAGAGCTTGCTGAATCCCAGGTTAAGGCATTGCTTTGGAAATTAGAAATATGTCTTATATTCTGTGTCAAAATGTTCTTGATGTTCATAGGAACATTGAAATTGTTCCTGTGATAAAATGTCCTTTTTAGATGCTGAGATCTATAAAGGTTCTAATAATATATTAGAAACATGTGCACACAGAAAGAATGTATACATAAATAAATATACGCATGCGAGAAGTATGCATGCTGGACATGTATTTAGAGGCATTGCTAAAAGCCAACTATTGAGAATTAGTAGGTTGAACACAAATGATAAAAAGTGTGAGGAACAGATGGAAGTTTTATGTGAAGAACTTCGAAATAGGGGCTATGATATGATAAAAGTTAAGGAAATAAGGGATGATATCCTAAAGAATACAACTTCACAGGCATCTCCATATTTTAGTAATCATCCATCTTTTAAAGAAGATGATGAAAACTAACCCCTTATATTAAGATACGTTACCACTTATAATTGTATGACTAAATTTGGGGAGATGATAATTAAAAAGAACTGGCGGATTATAATGGCTCAGCCAGAATTGTGTACACTACTGGGTAACACTCCTCGTTTTGCATATAGAAACATGAACAATTTAAAAAGGAAATTATGTTTTAAAGATATGAGGTGAATTTAGTTAATCGAGTAACACATAATGTGGGAACAATCCCTTGTCATAATTGTAGCTGTTGTTCAGACATCTGTGATAAAAAAATTTTTGAACATCCAGTAAGTGGACTAATATATGACATTAAATGCTTAGCAACCTGTAGAACTATGATGGCTGTTTACTTAGCTACATGCACACAATGTGAAGGATTTTATGTTGGAAAATGCTCAAGATGCCTGAAAGACCACATCATTGAGCACAAATCAGATATGAGAAGGAATGTTCCATCTAATGCCTTAGCACAACATATAATCAATAAAGGATCTTCACATAATTTTAAATTTGAAGTATTAGAAGTTGTACATAGAAATTTGAGACTGGGTGATCAGAATAATAAACTGGAGATGTTTGAATATAAGTGGATAGTAAGACTTGAAGCAGATAGAACACCTGGCTTAAATAATAAGGTAACAATTAAACCTATGCTAGACTTTAAACAGAAGAAGTATAAGTAGCTTGATTTATTTACTGCTAAAATTGTTGTTTCTTATTGTTTCTATATGATATTCTTGTGATTTCACTCTAGAACAGACAAATATATGTATGTATGGGCAAAGTAATATGGTAATATCCATACTAATGTTTAGAGTAAAAATAGAAGTGTTGCATACAATTCAGTTTCTTAGATTGTATGTATGACATTTTTCTCTCTTTGGGAGATGAAATGTAAGGTTCATCCCAGTTCTTATTTTGTATATGAATATAAGCATATATAGAAATATATTTTAATATGATGATATGTTTTTAAAAAACCTTTAAGCTTGTTTCATTAATGATGTTTGTTTCCACATTGGATGGCTGTGTCATGTGGTTTGTTGTTTTAATTGTATATAAATAATGGTTTTAATTGATTAACTGAATGACTGAAGAAGGGAGATTCCCGAAAGCTTTGTTGTTGCTAATAAAGTGAGCGTTTTTTCTACTCATTCGTTTCTTTTTTTTTTTCTACTTTGACCGTAAGGATTGGTAGAAGCTAAACCACAGCTGAACTGTTTTAATAAAGTTGATAGAATAACAGATTTTGCATTAGCATGAATTTTCTGAAGGATATAAACTTTGAAACCAAATATCTATCATTATTTTCAAACTTCAGCCTTTAATGATTTGCCACCAATTTGTCAGAAAAAAACACAATTTTATGAAAAATGGGCAAAAATATCAGGCCAAAATATGGACATTCTCCGAAAATCTGTACAGTTGAGAGGTATGACTAGTTCTGACATCCTACATACGGAATGTGGCATCTTTATGTATGGGAGTAAGGCATTAATGAGGAGCACAATTCAGCAAATTAATTTATGGACAGAGGTATGCAGTATTTTTCTGTACGTAGATGATGTTCATCATTTGATTACTGCTGCAGGACATTAGCTGTATGGGTTACATCCTGCGTTGGATATAACATCCTTCCAGCTTCCAAAGCTTAAAGGCACATTCCATCCACTAGACCACTGAGAGCTGGGGAATACCCGAAGAGAATCAATTTTCTGGCCACTAGGCTTTTCAAAGCTCTCCTGCTCCCAAACATTACTCCTCTTCAGGGATTTCGAGAACTAAGAGTCATCTAGCCTTTCTCCACTGCTAAGCTGATAAATCCCCTTTGGGGAAAAACTTCCACAATTTATTTTATGACTAAAAAAGCACTTTTTTGAGTAAAATTGTTTCACACTATGAATTAAATTTTTGCTGGACTATCATGTGACTTTTCTGTCATTTGGAAGACAGTGATTATTATATAACTTATAGTGTAAACTTTGTCTCTTTAATGTTTACTATACATTTTTTTGAGAAATGTGTTATAAATTGTACTCAGGGGCTAGGGTAAGTGTAGTAGTACATGCAGCAGTGCTTTTGCAAGGTAAAAACACTACCTGTTTGATACTTATCTTTTTTTGCCAGCTACTGCCGCCGTCAGTTTTACATGGGTTACATCCTGGCTTCCTTCTCTTCTTTGTGATGGAACAGTTTACAGATTTCATAGTTCTTCCTTCCTCCGAACACAAAAAACAGAACATTTCCAGACAGCCTTTGCCCTTTCAGAAGGTCATTACTTTGTCTCAGTCATAAATGAGTGACTCTAGTCACTCTACCGTGGTCATTCCTGGTTCCTCAGACAACTCATCTTCTTCCTTAGTCTCCTCTGGTTCAGTTCTATCAGTCACCATGGACTGGTGGTTAGACACATCCCGTGCAGCTGTTAGTGTCCTAGATGGACATGGGAGAACCACTCTTGTTGGCCCTGGAGGAAACAGCAGGCAATGTTTCTCTGCTTGGATGTCTGGTTGATGCTCCACCTGGCTCATATTTCTGACACATTTTGCTTCTGTCTCAAGTCATCATTTACTTTGAAGTGTGCTCATAATTTAGATGATCCAACTTCCAGAGCAGAAACTACTGGATCTGTAATGAGAGGGTTTGCGTGGTTCTATTCCCAAAATTTACCTGAGGATGCTAAAGCTGAAGTTACAAATTCTCCCTTTGATTAAGAGGTCATTTTTTGGACTATCTGCTGCTGAGGTCCTGAAAAAAATGTGATGAGAGGTGGAAACTGATTCAAATTCTGAATCAAATATTTCAGACCTCCTTCTCCAAATTTGTTAAAGGTTTTATACCCATCCCAGGACCTTTTCAGGCTAGCTGCTGTTCATAACACAGTGGCAAGGTGGCTCCAAAGAAAAGAGGGGATAGGCTGCCAGAGACCAAGGCAGTCCAACAAGTGTGAATGACTGTCTACAAATGGTAACCCCCTTCCCACCCTGGCAAGCCTTTAAATCTCCCCCAAATTCTGGGTCTCCATTTTTCTCTTTGGCAATCAATAATCTCAGGCAATAGGGTTCTAATTGCAATCCATAAAGGGTGCAAATTGTCGTGAAGAGTCCATCATTTTCAGAGGATTCCTCCTCATCCACCAGATCAAACTGATTTTTCCCTTCTGTCATTCAACATTTGACTCTTTCTCTGACAGGAAAGTTTTTTTTTTTTTTTTATTATTCAATAATGTTTCTGGTAACAAATAGACATCTTTTGGAGACCAACACTAGATTGTTCCTTTTTCTATCTGTGTGAAGGTTCTAAAGTTCAAAATGCTATCCCTTCCCAACCTGTTACCACTTTCTCCCCCTTTCAGTTTATTTTGGTGACTCAGGATTAAAGGGATGCTTATCATCATATTCCTATCACCCCAGATTTCTGTTGTTTTAACATTTTCTGCATCAGGATTATACAGTCACTTCTCTGCATTACCCTTTGGGTTATCCACTGCTGAAAGCATGTTCTAAAAGTGTCTAGCTTCAGTGATATCCTGTTGCTAACTGTAAGGTATTCACATTTATCCTTATTTAGATGACTTGCTTATCTTTTCTGCATCTTTTTCACAGAGTCAGTAATCTCTCACTTCGGTATGTGATCTCCTTTGCTGACTGAGTTTCTAGGAGAACACTGAAAAGACTTGTTTGACTCCTTTCCACTGGACTGTATTAACAGTGTGTACATTAGATACTTAAAACCAAAAAAGATAATCCACAACCAGGGAATAAACGTGCCGTACACCACAAAAACAATGAAATAATGAAACATAAAATCCTGGTGTCGGAACGACCAAAGCTGAAGCCAATGGAGTTAGTATAATGTTCAAAGCCACAGATGTCCAGCAAATAAATGATCCATACAGCTCTCAATAAAATCTTTAATTCACCACATTAGACATAGGTAAGCACTTTCACCCACAAAGGGCTTCCGCAGACCATACAACTTCAGAGTATAATGAAGCATTTTATAGAAGAAGAGGCGCCAAACTATCACAATTAATCAATTAAAAACAATTACATAATTAAGGGAATACACTCAAAGCATATCAAATATGTGCTCACAAAATATAAATGCAAATTCATTCAGCGCTTGTATAAAAGTAAATAAACATCAATATGCATGTAAAATCATATTTAAAATATGTCTATCTGGCCACATATTAAAACAGTAAAATAAACTGATGATATCTACTACATCACCAAAAGTAGATTGTACACATAAACAATGAATCATTTAAGTCTCCTCTTCTTTAAAAAGGGTCTCAGCGACACCTTTTCGTTCAGACCGGGATATTTGTCACTCCTAATCCACTTGGCCTCCTGCACCTCTGTCCTGCCTCTGGTATCTGAACCTCTGGAACTAACAGGAAATCTATCACTTTAAACAGAAAAGTGTGAGTTGGATCTGTACTGATGTAATGCTTGGACAGAGCGTTCACAAGGGAACCAATTCTGATCTGATACAAGTGTTCCCTTATTTTGCCCTTAAGTGTCCTGTTAGTTTTCATTCTTGAAATGTAGTTGTGAATTCTCAGATAGGTGGATCCAATTTCTAGATGTGTATGTTGAAAGACGAGAATGGCATGTTGAATACACGGTTATACAGGAAATCACGCCATAGAAATGCATTTCTACATAGACATAGCATGCACCCTGGATACATTGTTGGGAACATAGTGAGAGGCCAAGTCATGAGAGTTTCACACTACACACCTCTATCGGAGAATCTGGACAGAGAACTCAGTAACTTGTGTACCAGATTTGAAGCTAGAGCATATAAAAACAGTGACATACAGAAAGGATTTCATGATTTGCCTACACTGAGAGTGGATAGGGCTAACCCATACTTTTCAGACTGTCATGAAAGGGGACATGATTGTGATGACAGTCCAGTGAATAAGAATGAGATTAGGATACCCATTTTCTACACACAAGATGTAGGTCTAATTAAAGATGTCATTAGAACGCATTGGTGTATACTTTCAGTAGATCTAGATATTAGAGAAGTTATCACCAACACCCCTCATTTTGTATACAAACATAAACCTAATCTGAAGGAGTTATTATGTCCCAACAGGCATACACAGCATCCCATGGTACCAGCGTGTACATCTCCATGTAATCAGTGCAACTTTTGCAGTAACATTGACTCTAGTGGTTCTTTTTTTAATCCTTCAAGTGGTAAGAGGTTTGTGTTCAGGGTCCATGCTGTCAGTCAGAGCATGTGGTCTACTTAGCATCTTGTGTGTCATGTGATGCATTCTATGTTGAGAAGACTGACAGGAAACTTAAGGACAGAATAAGGGAACACTTGAATCAGATCAGAATTGGTTCCCTTGTGAATGCTCAGTCCAAGCATTACATCAGTACAGAACTAACTCACACTTTTCTGTTTAAAGTGATAGAGAGAATTCCTGTTAGTTCCAGAGGTGGAGATACCAGAGCAGGACAGAGGAGCATGAGGCCAAGTGGATTATTAGGTGTAGGAGTGACAAATATCCTGGTCTGAATGATAAGGTGTCGCTGAGACCCTTTTTAAAGAAGAGGAGACTTAAAAGATTCATTGTTTATGTGTACAATCTACTTTTGGTGATGTAGTAGATATCATCACCTTATTTTACTGTTTTAATATGTGGCCAGATAGACATATTTTAAATATGATTTTACATGCATATTGATGTTTATTTACTTTTATACAAGTGCTGAATGAATTTGCATTTATATTTTGTGAGCACATATTTGATATACTTTGAGTGTATTCCCTTAATTATGTAATTGTTTTTAATTGATTAGTTGTGATGGTTTGGTGCCTCTTCTTCTATAAAATGCTTCATTATACTCTGAAGTTATATGGTCTGAGGAAGCTCTTTGTGGGTGAAAGTGCTTACCTATGTCTAATGTGGTGAATGAAAGATTTTATTGAGAGCTGTATGGATCATTTATTTGGTGGACATCTGTGGCTTTGAACATTATACTAACTCCATTGGCTTCAGCTTTGGTCGTTCCAACACCAGGATTTTATGTTCCATATTAGATACTTATTTCAAAGAACGTTTCTTCCACAGTAAAAAGTAGATCTATCTTCAGTTCTGTTTTAGACTTTTTTTTTACACTCTCCATGACTTCAACAAGGGGAATTTTCAGGAATACTAGGGTTCTTGGATCAATGCTTCTCTACATTTTCTTTAGCCAGATTCCAATTGAGAAAGATTTAATAGTACATAAAATCTGTATGGTCCTGATATTAACCCCCCCCCCGACATTTCAAATTTTAATTATGGGATTTGTAAAAATGGAACTACTTTAGTAAAAAGACCAGCTTTATCGGACTTCAGGTATCCCATTCTGTCTTTTAGCTCCAGAATGCAGTTAACAACAGATGCTTCAGACTTTGTTGAGGAACTGTGTCTTTAGAGCTAAAAGTGCAGGGTCTTTGGAACAAATAAGGCAGAGCAAAAGAATATAAACTTAAAGGAAATGGAGTTATAAATGCATTCAACTCTCAATCATTTGGGGTCCCCAGGGTCACAGCAAAGATTTATAGACAACACCACAGTGATGTGGTACACAAGCAAATAGCTGATGGTCCAGATATTAATCTCTGTGCAAATTGGCCATGGTAGCCTGAGATAGAGCTATTCACCACTCTACAGGCATCTTACATTCCATTACAGAAAACATTGCCGCAGACAATTTGAGCAGAACTAGGCCAGACCCTCACAAATGGAAATTGAATCAGGGGGTCTTTCAAGATTTGATCCACCTATGGGGAAAGGCCATATAGATCTATTTGTCCCATTTACAACAAAAAAATTAGAAAAATTATACCTCAGAACTCATTGCAAGCAGGCCTGGGAAACAAATGTATTGGCATTTTCTTTGATAAAATATGTTCCTGTTTGCTTTTCCACACATTTCAATGATCTCCAGGATCATTGTGACAATTCAGGTAGACTCTCCAAAGGTCATTGTGCAGAGTCTTTTATAATGAAGGAAACAGTGGTTTTCCCATCTTTTGGAAATAGCCAAGTGCAGTTCCCACAAGCCTCCTCAAAGGCTGAACCTACGCACAGATGACAGGGGTTGTTTGAAAGTACACAGCTTGAAACAACTTTGCTTATCTGCCATGAATGTTACAGTTTTATTATCCTTTAGGCAACTATTTTCTGAGGATGTAAAGAAACCAGCAACTTGGAAATCACATATTGGTAAATGGAACATTGTGTAGACTATTTCTTCATGTCTGTCATGGATCTCCTTATTTCAATACATTACCATGTTCTGCATACCCATCCGCTTAGAAAATGGGCAGCTTCTCCTTGGGATCTTAATTTTGTTTTATAAAAACTAACTCTTGCTGCATTTGAACCAGCTCACCAAGCTGATTTAAATTTCTTAACATGGAAAACAGTTTGCTGATTGCTCCAACTTCTGCAAGAAGAAAGACTGACTTACAAGCTCTTACAGTAGGTCAACCTTATCTCGTTTTTTCAAAACTATAGGGTTTCTTCAAGAACCAGTCCTTCATTTATGGCTAAAGTGATATTTGAGTTTACTTTAAGCCAAGCTATCCATTTCCCTGTCTTCTTTCCAGAACCTAAAAATGAGGGTGAAAGGATTCTTCATATTCTGGATGTCCTCAGGCAACTCAAATACTGTTTAGAGGACAAAAACTTTCAGAAATTCTGGTCACTTATTCATTTCTTATGAAGGAAACAAAAAAGGACAACGTGTCAAAGTAGACTATTTCCAAATGGTTGTCAATGTTAGTTATTCTCACCATAACATGCCAATTCCAGGCAGTCTGAAGGCACGTTCTACTAAGGCCTTGGCTTCCTCAGTGCCTTTTTGGAAAGGGCTAGACTCTGGAAGTATTCTATAGACAGTAATTTGGTCCTCTGTACACACCTTTACAAGCCATTAAAAGTAGATTCTTTTTCCATGTCTAAGCAGTCTCCCAGACCCTACATTTCTTCTTTCCAGACATTTTAAGTTATCGCATTTTACCCATAAAGCAAGTGCTACTGCAGTAGTGATCAAATGATGAACACAGTTTACTTGCGTAAGTCTAACAGTAGAGTCATCATTGCTGCAAATGTTGCTCCTTCTCTGCACTCCCCCTTATTTTTTGTTTGATTTTCATTTGCCAGGTGGAAAACATTGATTTTTCTTTACCTAATATTGGTCTTTACAGGGCTTTAGCCTCCTTTCAGTTGGGATGAAAGCTCTAAAGGGCTTAATACCCATAACACTGTTTTTTCCCAACTCTGCTCAAGCTCTCAACAGTCTGGACATATGAAAGATGCCCTTATGCTTTGCAAGCTGGTCAGCTATTATATCCTATGTAGGATATAACCCATATAGCTAAGGCTACCACAGCAGTGATCATTTGAACATGTACTGTTATGTTAACTTTACTTACACAACTGTATTTTCTCTGTTGTGCTATGCTGCACTATTATGAAATTCAGCAAAATACAGCAGTTGTTGCACTGCACAAGAGGGAAGGAGGGAATGAAGAGGGCACTGCAGTACTTTGCACACTACTGTGTACAATATGCACCTTTTCAGAATTCATAAAGAATAGGGCATATTTATGCACCACTACTGAAGACCACAGTCCAAGTCTATGAATCTCAATATAGAACAGCAAAGTACAAGGCACAGTGCACTGATTGCTTGTATCTCTCTGGGAACTGTCTGTGAATACCAGGGCCCATCATTTGTTTCCTGTATTGAACTACTTTGTAGATCTATCATCTGCAAGTTATGCTTAAATCATGAGTATGTACAAGTAAAAGCAATTTGTTAACATATTATGTTGCAAATGTTTTGTTGCTCCTTGGATTTGGTCTTTAGTGATGTTCAAATCATGAGATTTTGGTCAACTATATTTGAAGTTCTGTGTCTCGATATCTACTACACAATTCAGTTATCATTTTATGTAAACTTTTCTGTCCTTATTCATGGATAACCTACATACCTACAAGCCCACAGAAACCTAAAACTCAGCTAGGTTACTTTAGTGTCCAGCCTGTCCCATCAGAAACTATAAATAGTATCTTCACACACTCATATCAACCACTTAAGTAGCAGGCAGTTTACCTATTGAGTATCTGAAATAACAGTAGACACCCTCATCTATCCTTTCTCTATCATTACAAACTATTTTATCTCAAAAAATATTTTATTATATTCCTATACAAAGGGGATATATCAGCCACATAAATATCTATTTTAATAACTCTACCAAAATCACTGGAAAATGTGTACAATTACAACTCTGAAAATACCTCCTTTCCAACACCCAGCAATGTTTTCATCTGAAACATAGTACTGCAAATATACATCACAGTTTACAAATACCATAAACCATATGAGAAATTCTAGTAGGTTAGTATAATTTATTTTCCTTGGCTTATCAATAGCACCCTACACTGACTCTCACTAAAATCTGCTCAACGAACTTTCGTCTCTCAACCATTCCTACTTAGCTATGTCACGAACAGACAGTATGCAGGAAAATGACTCCAAGAATTTGAAACGTTCTTACCTGTTTCAACTAGGGTCCTACAGGAATCAGTATGTGGTACCCTCTTATTAAATATATTTATAAATAAACTTCACACAGCCGCCAAGCACACAACCATAATACAATATGCAAATTATATCAACTTTTGTCCCAGCCCTCTCAAAACCTCAACCAAGACTTCTCATCCATTGAAACATGGCTAGGAAAATCTAAATTTCTTATAAATCCTGAAACAAATATGCTCTTAACACCAAAACATGTCTTTTCCCAATAATAATCTTTCAAAATGTTCTCCAAAAATAACACCAGAATAGAGGTAGTACAATAGTCAGTGCTACTAGGGTCACAATAGATGAATACCTAAAATTTCATGTACACATTCTACACATTCTCCAAGCTGTTATAAAAGACACACCAGAATTGGCTGATTACACAGACGTGAACACTATGTCACTGCCAGCACCAGAAAAACACATCACACACTTATTACCATCTCTCCTGTTTGCCTCCCACATACTGACTAACCTTCACAGTATTGAAAATATGACACTAGTAGCTCTTACAACCAAATAGCAAGATTTGCCACCAATCCACCCTCAACCACTCAACACTGCATAATCCTAAAACAACTATACAGGAACAATCTCCTAAAGTATCTTACCTCCTCACAACTACTTATTGCCCATAACCTAATTTATAAACCAGAAAACTATCCAGCACTACAATACTCCGTAAAATATTCTTCCCCAGCCAGGGAACTAGGCCTCAAAATAAATCACTTTTATTCACAAACAAATCTAATAATGCCATTGGTGGCTCACTCTACTCCTGCTCTACTTATCAGTCAATAAATGTAAATACATAATTAAATTTTGATTTATTTATTTATTTACTGGGACAGTCTGACTGAGACACAGACCATTTTCCATGGAGGCCTGTGGAGAAATGTTACAGATGAATGCTGTTGGAATATGGGAGGAAACTGGGGCACCCAGAGGAAACCCACACAAACACAGGGAGAACATGCAGACTCCTCACAGAAGGCACGCCAGCTGAGGATCAAACTGGAGAACCTCTTGCTGTGAGATGACAATGCTAACTGCTGCACCACTGCACTGCTCAAATTAATAAATTAGTTGGATTTAACAAGGTACCAGCAGGCAGTATGGGACATAACGACAGCTTATGCAGGAGACTACAGTGGAGAAGATGGCTTTTTCAATTAAAGAGAGCCAGCTGGATTTGTTGAGAGTAATATAATTCTAGAATGCACACTAAATCTGCATAGCTCAAAACCAACAAACAATACTATTCAGTCAGACAAATGCAAAAGACTTTAATTGTAGATAAGGTTCAGCATGTTTGTCTTCAGATAAAACAGACTGCTTCATAGCTGCATAGCTTGTAGACAATGACAATGATTTTGGGTAAACATTAGTCCAGTATAAGAAAGAGAAAGGTTTGCACTGATTTAGGAGGGTGAAAATAGTTTCCCATGGCAAAACAAGCTTGAAGTGTAAAGAGAAAGTCATAGATTTATAGGATAGTTTCTTGTATATATGGATGTTGGGGGAAATCCTTTTAATATATCAGCAGACTATGGAAGATGGATCCATTGAGATAATATATCTAATATACCGGACCTGTGACAGGTTCGTTCCTGGGATCTGGTAAGGTTATAGTGTAGAGAATGTACTAACTTTTGACAGTTTGCATACCAACGGCCAACCAAGAGAATAGAAAAACACTGCCAAAGGAGGAAAGGGTGACAAAAAAATGTCCAATAATTCAACCAAAGGATTTTATTTAGCGCTTTCATCCTGTGTCAATAAGGACTGCTTCAGAATCCTGAAGTCATTCATTCTTCATTTTGAGGAAGTCCTTATTGACACAGGACAAAAGCGCTAAATAAAATCTTTTGGTTGAAGTACTGAGTGTTTTTTTTTGCAGCCTTTCCACCTTTAGCAGAGTTTTTCTAACTTTTGACAATTTGTCAGCAAATTGGGCCTGCCTTGGCAGTAGTATCTACCATATAAACATTGGTGGACCACTCCATTGTCCTTTGAATGACTGAGCTTTCCAGAATTGCTTTGTAGAACCACTGGGTCTGAATCTGCATTTTGGTTTCTAGACGTGCCAAGAATGCATGTCTCTATTAAGTGTTCTCAGCTGAGGAAAAATGTTCTACCTCTATGAGACTGTATTTTATATAATATGCAGCGGTAGCGTTGTTGCCTCACAGCAAGAGGTTCTCCCTTTCGATTCTCGGCTGGAGCGCCTTCTGTGTGGAGTCTGCATGTCCTTCCATGGTCGAGTGGCATCGAAAGACATGCGTGAATGGGCGGGCATTAGTTGAAGGTTGGACGTCGAGCTGGCACCTCGGCAGTGTAAAAATCTGTTGCCAATTATTAGAGGACTGGAGTTCTGCTGTGGTGACCCCTAACCGGGAAAAGCTGAAAGAAGAAGAACTGACATCACATGAATGTTGAACAAACCTAATTTCTACATGCCAAACTAAGAACAGTAAACTTATACCAACATTTTATATTTTATTTTTCCATTAGGGAAGCAACAGAAAGAACTGAATGGCAGCTTGTACTGCCAATAACCTTAAAACAACTGGATAAATTGTACCCTTGCTATTTCTGATTTATTTTTTTTATGCTAACATCACATCAATCCAGAACTGTAGTATTCAGTAAAGAGTGAACACTGCTCAATTTATAAGGATGCAGAGACAATGTATTTACATAAACAACTGCAAAAATAACACAACATTCTAATTGCAAAAAATATTTGCATGAGGGAGAGCAGGGGGATTGCCTCCCTACAAACACATTGAAAAATGTGTTTTGATGCTGCTAGATTTTTCAGTGGTTTTCTGTGTGCTTAGATTTTTTTTTCACATTTTCAAAATGTGTGTAGGAGACACCACATGCTAATTATATATACCAACACTAAGATCACACAACAGTGGTTAAAAGACATAAATTCCTCCCTAGTATAAGTTCAGTGTTATCAGTATTTTTGTGTTTCAGTCTTTTTCACTGTCAGAATTTTTCTGTCAGTCTTTTTTACTGTCGATCTTATGTTGTTTCAGTCAGTTTTGGTACATGTACACACACACACACACACACACACACACACACACACACACACACACACACACACACACACAAACATACATACATTATATATATATATATATATATATATATATATATATATACACACACACACACACACACACACACACACACACACACACACACACACACACACACACATATATGGACACCTCCAGGACTCCAAGATGACAACCACATATACTGTCAACAGATGTAATTCAGTGATGCCTGCCTACGTGACTGCATAAGTCATTGTAAGTGCTCAGTCAAGAAATATTTTTTTTTTATGTTTCAGTATCTTTGCTGTTTTTCTACTTGGAATAGCTTCTGTAGCTTACCCTGAACAAGCTTAAACTGTTTTTTAGCTGTTTGCTGCATTATTTTAAAATCTGCACTTAAAGTTACTTTTTAGTCGAATTTGATCGAAAGTTTGTTTGTTTGTTTGTTTAATTTAACTGTTGAGGCTGCCCACTAAAGTGTGCTAGCCTATGTAACTGATTTATCACTGTTTCTGCATTTTCTGTGTGTTTCTATCAAAAAAAACAAAAAAATAATCCTTGTTTTCCCGCCTCTCCTCAACTAGTTTACACCAGTTTACAGGCATTGCTGTATTCTGGGCTGTGGTGTAGTTCCTGTGTTGTCCATTACCTTACTTGGATAGAAGGACGTTTCTTTGCTCACCAGTGGGAGTGGGGAGCCTTGAGCAGCCTACCTGTCCCTGTAGGAAGTGACCTCAGCACAAGAGCTGTAGTAATTGGTTGTTTTGGACCATTTCTAGCTCTTTTGTAGTTCCCTGTTTAAAATCCGCCTCTGGGCATTTTTTTCTGGCTATACTAGTCAGACAAGCTCCTCGTGGTCCTGCAGAGTGGTCCTAGCTACAGAGAACTCAGAAAAGCGACTACTTTCTGGATTTAAGTATCTTTGCTGTTTTTTTACTTGGAATAGCTTCTGTAGCTTACCCTGAACAAGCTTAAACTGTTTTTTAGCTGTTTGCTGCATTATTTTAAAATCTGCACTTAAAGTTACTTTTTAGTCGAATTTGATCGCAAGTTTGTTTGTTTGTTTGTTTAATTTAACTGTTGAGGCTGCCCACTAAAGTGTGCTAGTCTGTGTAACTGATTTATCACTGTTTCTGCATTTTCTGTGTGTTTCTATCAAAAAATCAAAAAAACAAAAAAATAATCCTTGTTTTTCCGCCTCTCCTCGACTAGTTTAGACCAGTTTACAGGCATTGCTGTATTCTGCGCTGTGGTGTAGTTCCTGTGTTGTCCATTACCTTACTTGGATAGAAGAACGTTTCTTTGCTCACCAGTGGGAGTGGGGAGCCTTGAGCAGCCTACCTGTCCCTGTAGGAAGTGACCTCAGCACAAGAGCTGTAGTAATTGGTTGTTTTGGACCATTTCTAGCTCTTTTGTAGTTCCCTGTTTAAAATCCGCCTCTGGGCATTTTCTTCTGGCTATACTACTCAGACAAGCTCCTCGTGGTCCTGCAGAGTGGTCCTAGCTACAGAGAACTCAGAAAAGTGACTACTTTCTGGATTTAAGTATCTTTGCTGTTTTTTTTACTTGGAATAGCTTCTGTAGCTTACCCTGAACAAGCTTAAACTGTTTTTTTAGCTGTTTGCTGCATTATTTTAAAATCTGCACTTAAAGTTACTTTTTAGTCGAATTTGATCGAAAGTTTGTTTGTTTGTTTAATTTAACTGTTGAGGCTGCCCACTAAAGTGTGCTAGCCTGTGTAACTGATTTATCACTGTTTCTGCATTTTCTGTGTGTTTCTATCAAAAAAACAAAAAAATAATCCTTGTTTTCCCGCGTCTCCTCGACTAGTTTAGACCAGTTTACAGGCATTGCTGTATTCTGCGCTGTGGTGTAGTTCCTGTGTTGTCCATTACCTTACTTGGATAGAAGGAAGTTTCTTTGCTCACCAGTGGGAGTGGGGAGACTTGAGCAGCCTACCTGTCCCTGTAGGAAGTGACCTCAGCACAAGAGCTGTAGTAATTGGTTGTTTTGGACCATTTCTAGCTCTTTTGTAGTTCCCTGTTTAAAATCCGCCTCTGGGCATTTTTTCTGGCTATACTACTCAGACAAGCTCCTCGTGGTCCTGCAGAGTGGTCCTAGCTACAGAGAACTCAGAAAAGTGACTACTTTCTGGATTTAAGTATCTTTGCTGTTTTTTTACTTGGAATAGCTTCTGTAGCTTACCCTGAACAAGCTTAAACTGTTTTTTAGCTGTTTGCTGCATTATTTTAAAATCTGCACTTAAAGTTACTTTTTAGTCAAATTTGATCGAAAGTTTGTTTGTTTGTTTGTTTAATTTAACTGTTGAGGCTGCCCACTAAAGTGTGCTAGCCTGTGTAACCGATTTATCACTGTTTCTGCATTTTCTGTGTGTTTCTATCAAAAAAACAAAAAAAAATCCTTGTTTTCCCACCTCTCCTCGACTAGTTTAGACCAGTTTACAGGCATTGCTGTATTCTGGGCTGTGTTGTAGTTCCTGTGTTGTCCATTACCTTACTTGGATAGAAGGAAGTTTCTTTGCTCACCAGTGGGAGTGGGGAGCCTTGAGCAGCCTACCTGTCCCTGTAGGAAGTGACCTCAGCACAAGAGCTGTAGTAATTGGTTGTTTTGGACCATTTCTAGCTCTTTTGTAGTTCCCTGTTTAAAATCCGAGTTTGCACGGCTTTGCACGGTTGTGCGCATAGCGCAGCACCGGTTAAACAAGGTTAAACTTCTTCCGGCTCCACCAAGTCTGCTCTTCAAATTTTCTCTTAAGGAAGCTCTACTCTTAGTATAACCAGACTACTCACTATAGTATAAGCCTAGCACTTGTTCTCAAAAGTTCTCTACTAGGTAAGCACTCTCGTACTAAGTAAGCACTACAACCACCTACCACCCCTGTGAATATCCACTTCCCTTAAAGGCGCAGCACTCCCTTATACTGTTCTAGCATGTCGAGTGGTATATTACTGGTGTCCTCTCCAGTTCAGCTGGTTAATTTGGGTATCATGAGACAATGCTACAATTGTCTCATGTACACAGACAACCCTCTCCTCCTCTCAACAAACACAAATACATGTGAGAGATGCAACTATATAGCTAAACTGGAGGCTGAACTCTCTCAACTCAGGGCTGGCATGACTAGACAGGAGGAGATGGTAACCACACACACAACAAACCCAGTCCCACATAGACCTACCACAACTGCAAACCAAACACATAAAAACACAAAGACATACTCGGAGGCTCTAATAAAAAACCTACCAAAACAACAGAGGCTCCCAAAGCAGACATCCAAAAATCCACCATCTCAAAACAAAACACATGCAGCACATACTTCAATAAATCAGTGTGTCAACCAATCACAGCCCTTAAGGCCAAACACCATGCCTGATACAGTAGTAATAGGTGACTCTATAGTCAGACACACTGATGTCCTGCTTACCAGGCTGAACAAGGAGAGGGTGACTGTGAGCTGCCTATCGGGAGCTAGGATCCGCCACATAACACACGCACTCAGGTCACTCCAAAGCAAGTACAAATATGACTCCGTCGTTGTCAATGCTGGCATGAATGACCTGAGATGTACCTCCCTGGACTACATGAAAAGAGACATAGAGGAGCTCTCTGATTATGTAGCCCAGGCTGGTATGACCCTGACCCTAAGGAGCATCTTGCCCTCACCAAGAATGATGCCACAATACAAAGACTAGATGATCAGCTTTAGTAATTGGCTCAAGTACTGGTGTCATTCTAAGGGGATCCAATGTCTGTCTGCCTGGGATGACATGTTGGACAAGCCACGCTGCTTCGCAAGGGACGGCTTACACCTGTCACCACTGGGCTTCCGGATATTGGCTAAGGCTCTTGCCACCCCCATAGTGCCTTTTTTAGGCAAGGCTCAAAAGACAAACCCACCTCCTTAGGAAACAAAAATGGAAAAAAACTAAGGGTAATGCTGCTCAACGCCAGAAGTCTAAATCTCAAGATACAGGCACTCGATGCACTCCTCAGTATGGAGAACATTGACGTCTGTGCAGTAACTGAAACCTGGTTCAAGGCTCCTGAGAGCACCCCAGCGCTACCAGGCTATACTTCGTATCATGCTTTTCGACCCCAAAACCTGGGCCGAACCACAAAGGGAGGGGGAGTGTCCATATTCATCAAGGACACCCACACCTCCAGGTTATTAGCAACACATGAAGCATCAGAGACCATACAGGTGCAACTAACCATAGGCAAAACTGCTATACAACTGGTAGCATGTTACAGATCACCCTCCCAATCTCAGGAATCCCACTCAGCCTTCCTGAAGACATTGGATGATATGAATGTATCACAAAATACCATCATACTGGAAGACTTCAACTACCCAAACATAGATTGGGTACATTATTCTAGCCCTAACACCCTAGCCTAAAGGTTCTTGGAATTCATAAATTCAAATGCACTGGAACAACTAGTCACCTCTTCCACTAGGGGAGATAATATACTAGACCTGATCATCACAAACATGGGGACAAAATGCTCCACACCGGAGGTATACCCCTCACTAGTGAGATCTGACCACAAACTAATCACCCTGGATATACATATCCCACCTCCACCCCCAGCACAAAAGACCACAGTGAAAAACTTCTCAAAAGCAGACTTCACTCTTCTTAAGACTGAGATGGTATCCTTTAAGCCCACTGGGCCAGTGGTTGCCACATCCCACAATGCCGAATCCTTCACAAATGCTTTCTATGGACATCTCCAAGAATGCATGGATCATGCAATCCCAAATAAATCCAAGTCCCTCTCCACCAAAGGCAAGCATCCTGTCTGGTGGACCTCAGCCATTAGCAAATTGTATAACAAAAGAAGGAAGCTACTGCACGACAGAGCAAAATCCCATAAAGGGAAGACATATCTGATCAACATTAGCAGAAAACTACGTTCTCTCATAAAAACATCCAAGGCCAACTTTGAGAGAAAAATCGCTAAGGACACTAAAGATAACCACAAAGCCTTCTTCAGCTATGTTAGCAACCTAGGCAGAAACCCTCAGATATGCTCAGAGTTAGTCCACAACAACAAAAAATACACTGAACCCACAGATATTGCCAACATTCTGGCTGACAGGTTCAGTGCAAATTTCTCCCCTCCCTCACCCCCAAAAGAAGAAATACTTATCCCAGCTGAATGTAATCTCCCTGTCATCTCAGAAGTCCAAGTGAGAACCTTCCTCAACAAAGCTAAAAACACAGCATCAATGGGACCTGACGGTATCCTGGGTTGCGTGCTACGTGAACTCCAAGAGGAGCTAAACCCACACATAAAAATGCTATTTAACCTTAGCCTTACTACAGGATATGTACCTGAACACTGGCGTACAGCAACAGTGGTCCCACTCCACAAAGGGGGTACCTCTACAGACCCTGGGAACTACCGCCCCATAAGCTTGACCAGCCTGGTCTGCAAAGCTATGGAAAGAATCATTATGGAACTCATAAACAGAGACATAGGGGACCTACAGACACTTGACCCCACCCAGTTCAGCTTTGTAAAGGGCAAATCCTGCCTTTTGAACCTGGTTGGCTTTTTCGAAACAGTCACTAGAGCCATTGATGAGGGCAAAGCAGTCCATACTGCCTACCTGGACTTGGCTAAGGCCTTTGACACAATACCCCACTCAGGCATCATAGATAAGCTCAACAGCTTAAATGTAAACCCTTATGTCACTAGATGGGTTGCAAACTGGCTAAAGGACAGAACCCATAAAGTTAAAATCGCTGGAGCAATGTCAGACTCAAAGCCAGTCACAAGTGGTGTCCCACAGGGATCTGTCCTGGGACCCCTCTTGTTCGGCATTCATTTCTCAGATGTTAAAGCAAACATAGGAGGGTTGTGGCTGACAAAGTTCGCAGATGACTGCAAACTAGGCGCCATAGTCGATACACCAGCGGACACATACATCCTACAAAAAGGCCTCACAGAAACGGACAACTGGTGCCGGAGTCACGGCCTTAAACTAAATGCCAAAAAATGTATAGTCATCCCCTTTGGGAAAAACAAAGTACCCACAAATTATCACATAGACAGCAATCCACTGAGTACGGAAAAAGTAATCAGAGACCTAGGGACCCAAGTCGACAGCGACCTCTCATTTGACACTCACGTTGCCAAAGTGGTTAGAAAAACATTCTACCTTGCACACCTCATCATGAAGGGATTCACATCCAGATCCAAGGATGTCATTGTACCCCTATACTCCTCCCTCATCAGACCCATGATTGAGTACAATGCCCCATTTGGTATGTACCTCACCCAGCATCTGCAACAGCTGGAGAGGCCACAAAAGTACCTCACCAAGAGGATCAAGGGTCTCCAACATATGTCTTATTCTGCCAGACTAAAGAAACTTCAGCTCTATTCAGTAGCATACCGCCTGCTCAGAGGTGATCTCTGCCTGACGTACAAGGCCATGTCCAATCAGGATCTGATGGACATGCTCCACCTCAAAAAATCCAAATCCATCAGGACCATGAGAGCTAAAGACTTAAACCTCGGCACAAGTATGAATAGGACATGCTGGAGGGATAGATTCATAACCCAGAGGCTTCCCATGCGTTGGAACAAGATCCCAGTTCAGGTTAGGCAGAGCCCCTCACTGACTCTCTTCAAGAGAAATCTTGATGACTGGATGGGAGATCATAAGTTTACCCCAGGGGTCACATCTGTGTCACTGCTAGACAGGGGCACAGTAAACTAATTCTATTATATAAGAGGACCTTCATTGTGTCACTACTAGGCAGAGGCACAGTATTCTAAATTTATTCTGTGCATTTTTGTACCATGTCATGGGGTGGCAAAAGCCACATCACTATGGCTAGGCTTACAAATGCCCCAGGGTAGATAGCCTAGTACTAAACTATGAAACTCTGAAACTATTTGTGATTCACACTATTTTAGATGTTGTCAGTCTGTTTCACTGTCTGTTATGTATGGGTTCTTACAAGACTCATAGATGTATATCATCAGAATATATAATTCTCTTGACCATATACATGTTAATCATCTTGGCATCCTTCCTGTCACAAATCAGCCAATACTAGAATAAGAAAAATCACAATTTGCAAGTTAACTTCCATAGAGTGACAGCAGTCCACCCAGGGACATTGTGAGCCATAGCCAGCACACAGAGTGCCTTGCCATTCCTAGAAGACCTATTATGTGCATGTAATAGTCACCCTGCAAGACACAAGCATCTATATTATAACATCGAAGTTTTTAAACATCGACTGTTATAATATCGAACCCTAAACACCAAAATCTGAAACCATCGAACAGTCAGAATATCGAATTTTTTCCCAGGGAAAAACTTTGCTATTCCGAGAAACATACACACAACACAAACACACACAAAAAACAGCAATCCACACACATACACTTAAAATCCTACACCTAAACCTAAACTAAACTTTACATACACTACTAGCTATCCACTTACCTTAACCCAACCCTAACCCTAAGGTCCGTCACTATCGCACATTCACCTCACCCGCGCCTTAACCCTAACTCATCTAACCCGTCCCCAACCCTAACCTACACACAATCGCACAGTTACTGGACCTGTGCCCTAACCCTAACTCACCTAACCCACCCACTAACCCTAACGTCCGCACAACTGCACACTTACCTGACCCACACCCTAACCCTAACACACCTAACCCGCCCCTTAACCCTAACATACATACAATTGCACACTTACCTGAACCCGACCTGTAACGTTCCAACATACCGAACGCTTAAAACAGCAAAGCCACAGCAACGGCCCACCAAATTCTTTCCCTGGGAAAGAATTCTGTGTCCTGCACCTTCGCTGTTTTTAGCGTTCGACATTACGGGTTCGATATTATAACATTCGATGTTTAAAAACTTCGATGTTATAATATAGACCCAGACACAAATAGACTTAGAAAATGACTGCTTTTTGAGTTGGTGGTCCTTAATGTACACTTAACTTTCATTTGTACATGCTGGTTGTATATTTTTTGTGCTTTTAAGTGAAAGTACGTCCCTTTCCTATGTTCATTCTCTTAACTCCAATTACAAGGAACATGTTTTTGTATTCTTTATCCTAGCAAAATGCAAGCAGTTGCATTTCTTTCCATATGCAAGATTTACAAACTCACAGACTTAGATATGCAAGGTAAAGGAGCTTTGCATTACATGTTCATTTTAGTGATGCATCCATGACACAGCACTAATTAAAGAGAAAACTATTCATAAAAGGAAATTTTGTAGTCCACTCAATATACGCAAATAATGCAAGAGATGGCCAATCTGTGTTATTGCATTAATAACTGCTAACACAGCCAATAGTTTCAATAGTCGCAGCAGCTTATTTATATCTGTGTATAACTGTGCATAGGCTTTTAGGCCAATCAGAATACAGCCTCCACAATAATTGCATGTACTCTAGAGTCCATCCATGTATCTGATTATTTAAAAAAAAAACTTACAAAGAAGAAGATTGATGGAACTTTATTCCATAATCGTATCGATGATGACATTAAATAACCTGCTCTTATTGCTGTCCTTTTCTCATCGATTTTATACATATAACATGCTCCTCCAGTCGTTATACTTGTATTCAGCAACTCAGCATTTAATAAAATACAATACTCTTTACTCCAAAGCACTGCATAAGATAAAGCTTTCACCTCAAGAACTTATAGGCAATTGTAAAGAAAATCAGAACAAACCAAAGCACTTGCAGAACCAGCAAACAAAACGCCTCTTCAGGTCAGTGAACCTGTTACTGTAACAAGTAACAACTATTTGTTTTAGGTGTTATAGTTCCGTTTTTACAGTTGCACTTTGAATGTACTACATTCAATTATACTAAATGTTTTAATTGGTTAATTGTTTTGTCAATGGGAAGGGAGGGTTATTTAAGGAGATTACTAGCTTGGTTAACTATTCATTCTAATGAAGTCTAAGGACGAAAACGCAAGTTATTGTTTTGTGGCGTTAAATACATTTCTTTAGTTCACTGACCTGAAGAGGCATTTTGTTTGCTGGTTCTGCAAGTGCTTTGGTTTGTTATGATTTTGGTACTGTTTCCAAGCACTTTTTTCTTCTCAGTTGTGTTCATTGTTTTGGGTTTTGGATGGAGGAACTGCAGCCCAGCATGGACTCTCCATTAGGACGAGCCAGCAACCTGGATGGTGTGAGCAACCGGCTCACAATTGTGGAAGAACAGCTTTCCCAGTTACTGGGTATTCTTACACAGCACCACATTCCTTTTACAGCCTCACCTAATCTCAGTGGGGCTTTTGACAACAACATACCGGAGGCGTTGCTACCAGGTAACCAGGAGGCATTACCTCAGAGGGATAAACATAGAGTTTTAGCCTTGGACCTTTTGCAGGGTATGCAGTCCTTAAGAGGTCGTGGGAGAGGGAATACAGAAGAAAATGACTCCCATGAACCCAATGGCGACCCAATGGACAGTAGTTCCCAGACTGGACCTGAGATTTCTAACACGCGTGAGGGAAAGAGAATGACTCATGCCTTCCACCAAGGTGACTTTTTTTTGGCTTCTAGCCATATTGACAATAATACAAAAGACTCTGAGTCTAGGAACTGGGGGGGAATGTCATCTGTGCAGGGATGGTTAAAATCTAGGTGTAATTTTTCTGTACCTAGTGAGGATACTAACCGAAGGTTCAATTTGAACCAAGGTAACAGTTATAGTATGAATGTGAGCCTGTTGTACGATTTAATGCTTAGATACAAATATTTAAATATGGATAACTGTTACCTACAAGAGTGTATTGGGAGAGGCATTGTGCCCAAAGGATTACATATTTATAAGTATCCAAACAATGTTAAAGAGGGTAGTGAGTTGCATAAAGAGCTCATTAAATTTTTTTTTCACTGTGGTTTGGATATATTGCGGGCCATCATTAAAAACAATAAACAAGAAATGGACACATTACTTAAAGATATAGAAAAAACTAACAAAGAAATTACCACTGATTTACTATTTACTGTGGAAGAAGAAAGATCCAAATACTTAAATGTGAAAGGAAATATTGATGAAAAGTTTACATTTTTATTTAACAGGAAATGTAAGAAGCTTGATAGGGACATCAACGAATATAGGGAAGAACAATGTTACCCTAAACCCAAAAACAATTTTAAGCATCAGTACAGGAATCACACTGACCATATGGGTGATGATTTACAGGGAGAAGATTTGGACCACCGAGAACGGGGTCACGGAGGGGGCTATAGTAATTATCCTTTTGTGGAAGCTATGTGGGGTACGACTTGAACGACCCTTTGGATTTTCCCACACTGAGGAAATCTGAGAGGATAAAACAAAGAACACCAGTCAACTACTACCCCAACAGGGGGGAATATTCGAACAGGAGGAGATACTAACCCCTATTAGCCGCACTCATAGTTTGATACAAGACAACGGTATACTAGTCGAGGGGTACAGATACCAAGTATCACAATTTTAATATATACAATTATAGTAGCCTGGACATTGACTTCACATACTTTAGTTTGTTTAATAAAGGTTTGAAGTTTGTTCCTAGTAACAGTAGTCAAATTACGAATCTTCTGATTGACTTAAAATTGTTTTTGAGAAAAAAGAACTTAGAATTATTAATGCACCATGAAAGGGGGGGGGGGGCATGAACTTGATTAAGAGAAAAAGTACTTACAATCCACCCCCTCACCCCCAGTTAATAAAACTTTGAAATTCAGGTAGAAAGGGAGCTTTGGCAGTGTCTGAATAAGAAAAGAAGACAATATAATTTGAATAAGGAAGAACACGTCCTCCTGGATTCTTTAAGGAACAACCATCAAGTCAGGGTTATGAAACCCGACAAGGGGGAGGGATTGTCCTTATTGACAGTATTATTTATTCAGGCAAGATGTTGGATATGTTAAGCAACATGGACAGATACTCTAGAGTTTCACATAATGAAATCAATATAGCCCATAGGAAGATTGATTTTATTCTTAAAGAACTGGTTGATGTAGACATGATTAGTCAAGATACCTATCACTTTTTAATTATGGACAAACCAATAGTACCATTTATTTTTGGTATACCCAAGGTCCATAAGGATGTGGACAACCCACCACTCAGACCAATTGTGGCAGCCACTGGGTCTAAAACTTACCCTTTGGCTAAATCTTTGGACCTAAAGTTAAAAAAGGTCTGGTCTGAGCAGGCGGGCATTCTGAAGGACTCTTGGGATTTTTTGAGAAGTATCAGCAATGACCTATATAGTGATGAACTCATCTTTGTTACTTTAGATATCCAGGATTTATTTAATGTCATTCCTCACAAGTTAGGGTTAGAATGGTTCGAAAAAGTTCTTAGAACCAAAGGGAGTTTGGACGAAAACAGTATCTTGGTGTTTATGGATTTAATGGATTTGGTACTAAGACACAATTTTCTGTATTTCGAGGGTGAGTTTTTTAGCCAGTCATGTGGAATAGCCATGGGGGCCAGTTGTGCCCCCATGTACGCTAACTTGGTATTATCCATTTGGGAAGAGCAGTTTGTTTTTCATTCTGTATATTCTCAATATTGGAAATACTATTGACGTTACTTGGATAATATTTGTATGTTTTGGATTGGACCTGAGGAGAAACTAATAGAATTTATCGAGTACATCAATAGTACTACTGACTTCCTTAAATTCACCCATAGCTTTCCTAGGGAACACTTACAATATTTGGATGTGATGATTGAAAAGATGTGCAACATCCAAATAAAACCTCCTGCACGCGAGCAATTGCACGGCTCAAACCAAACCATACAAAAACAAATCCAATGAGCCAGCAAACTGTGACCTAGAAACTTGGTTTATTGTAGAAACATGAAAAACAACAAATAACCAGACCGGTTTCGGCTGGACACAAGCACAGCCTTCCTCAGTACACAGTGCTTGTGTCCAGCCGAAACCGGTCTGGTTATTTGTTGTTTTTCATGTTTCTACAATAAACCAATTTTCTAGGTCACAGTTTGCTGGCTCATTGGATTTGTTTATGATTGAAAAGATACCCGACATCAGAAAATTTAAGTCCAACGTTTACAGAAAAGTGACTTTTTCAAACTCCTACTTGTTTTACACTAGTGCCTACCCTTTCAAACAAAATAAAGGAATTTTGAAAGTGCAGTTCATTAAGAGTAGTAGGATGACATCCCTTGATAGGAACTTTGACTTAGAAAGTAAGAAACTGAAAGATATGTTTTTTGGAAAGAAATTACCCCCTTGCTTTAATAGAAGAAGTTATGAATGAAGTAAAAAATGGGAGGGGGGATTTAGTCCCATCTTAGGGGTATTGGAACACACTGTAACCAACACAGAGAATACCCCTACCCCAGACACAAATTGGATTAGTAATTTCATCTTGAATTTCAGTACTGACACTTATTTGGTTAAAGACATTATTTCTAGAAATTAGGGGAAGTTTGGGGACTATTCTGACTTGGACTTGTTATTCAAGGACCCCCTGACATTTACTTATAGGAAGGAGAAAAATATTAAGGAAATGTTGGAATATAGAAAACCAAAGCAGGGTAGGCAGAAGAAAGGCACTTTTAAGTGTGGGGCTTGCTCCCAATGCTCACATGTTATACAGGGGGAGAGTTTGTATTTAATGGAGGGGAACACAAAGTTAGAAACTAACACCTTCTCCAACTGTGACACCTTGGGGGTCATATATATCGCCATTTGTAAACCCTGTGGAGCCTTCTACATAGGGAAGACCACAAGGAAGTTTAAGAGGCGAATATACGAACATCTCTATGACATTAGTAAGCAAGACACTAATAATGCACTATTTAGACATACCACACTTTGTAAAGATGCAGTTTTTGTTTTTTTTGTCATAGAAAAAATAGAACAGGACCCTCGAGGTGGTCCCTGGGAGACAATGATAGAGTACAGGGAACTATTTTGGCAGTTGAGCTTGGAGGTCAACAGCGTACCAGGCTTGAATGACTATAATTCTTTAGCCCCTGTCCTTAAACTTAGATCTGCTAAACTATAATGCTTTTATTTAGCATTATTTCTTGACCAGTAGATGGCAGTGTTTTACTAGTTTACCACAGTGGTTTTGTTTCAACACAACTTAAAACTTTGGTGTAACACATCTTTTTTACTTTTTTACTTATGTCTATTATATTACAGTTGATGGCCTGCATTTTATGTATTTACATACTAACTATGTGATTCAATGTTTTTTTAAAATCTGCTTTTTAAAAAACCTGTTACTGTAATAAGTAACTATTTGTGTTAGGAGTTTTTATAGTTGCATTTTTACAGTTGCACTTTGAATGCACTACATTCAATTATACTAAATGTTTTAATTGGTTAATTGTTTTGTAAATGGGAAGGGAGGGTTATTTAAGGAGATTACTAGCTTGGTTAACTAAGCTACAGTGGTGCAGCGGTAGCGTTGTTGCCTCACAGCAAGAGGTTCTCCCATTCGATTCTCGGCTAGAGCACCTTCTGTGTAGAGTCTGCATGTCCTCCCCGCGGTTGAGTGGCATTTGAAAGACATGCGTAGAATGGGTGTGCCTTTGCTGAAGGTTGGGCGTCGAGCTGACACCTCGGCACCCGTAAAAAAATCTACTGCCAATCATTAACAGACCGGAGTTCCACTGTGGTGACCCCTAACCAAGAAAATCCGGAAAAAGAACAACAACTAGCTTAGTTAACTATTCATTCTGATGAAGTCTAAGGACGAAAACACAAGTTATTGTTTTGTGGTGTTAAATAAATCTTTTTGGTTCACTGACACCTGAAGAGGCGTTTTGTTTGCTGGTTCTGCAAGTGCTTTGATTTGTTATGATTTTGGTACTGTTTCCAAGCACTTTTTCCTTCTCAGTTGTGTTAATTGTAAAGAAACCCAAACTCTCTGTTTTGATTGATATAATATTTTCTACACTTAATAATTCTCTTAGTAAATTTTTTATTGTATTCCATCCAAAACTAGGAGATCTCCTTTATTATTTGAGCAAGAAAGCGCACTGTGCTCAATAATAGGGCGAACATATATTATAAACAATCTCAAAAGACATTCTTTGGATGCTGTGGCAAAATTCTTAAGAATTAAACAAGTTACTTTTAATGCCTTAGCTATAACTTTTAAGGGGTTGAGCCTGAATCTAAAGTTACTACAAATAGTGATTCCTAAGTCCTTGCATTCCAATAAAGTCTGTAAAAAATTTAATCCTAAATTTCACTGTTAGTTCAGCCTTAGGTTTCCTAAAGTAAAAAAAAAAAAAACAAACAAAAAAAAAAACACCACATTAGTCCTCATTACCTTTTAATTCAGTTTGATTTAACCTTTCAGACATGTGACACAAATAATGATTTAAATGGTCAATATCATCAGCCAATGTAACTACATATCCAATTTTAGTATCATCTACATACTTAACCATCTAGACTTTAGATATTATGAGGATGAATGAAAAAAAAAACATATTAAATAACATTGGTGCAAGTACTGATTGCTGCTGGAAACCTTTATTCATGTCTAGCCATTCTGATGCAAAATTTTCAATTCTTACTCTTTGCAGTTTTCAACCTCACCAGTTACCTACCTATCCAATAATATATGGATTAACCTTGTGCTTATACATAGCATCATGAATAACAAGGTAGGGAATACTACTGAAAGCCTTCGATAAATCTTAGTACACCACCACAGCAGACATAGCCATGTCTAATGTTTTAATCTCAGGGTCACAAAACTCTCTGAGGTTAGTAAATGCTGACTGACTTTTCATCAATCTATGTCCAGGTTCAATAAATTTTTTAAATGTTCAGGTAAATATGATGGGTATATATCTTTCATGTCTGAAACAATAAAATCTTTTTACAATGACCTATTCTCCTTTGTGAAATTATATAATTTTGTGTAAAATGCTAAGTAAAATACCACATATGCTCTTTAAGGCTTTATGCTTACAAATGCTGGAATACTGTAAACTCATTTCATGTTGAACATAATGAGAAAGAATATATTTTGCTTGTCCAGGAAGTAGTTAGGTCCATCTTTTTGACTGTTTCAGCAATAAATATATTTCACATAAGTTCAACTACACAAAAACTTTTATATATACACACTCAAGTCATACGCATGAAGCAAAAGGAGTATTGTATGTGACTGCTCACAAGAACAACTGAAGTTATCAAATCATTGATTTATTAATATATAGTTATGACATCAGTAGCAATTATCAGGAAGCAACTGCTGATTACCCCCTATGCAACTACATATACATATTTTCTGAACAGCAGGCTGTGAACACTGTCATTAATAATTATTTAAGAACCTTAGGGTATACAAATTTAAAAAAATGTTCACATGCACTAGAAAATCCAATTCAGTTCCTGTTTTTTGTAAGATATTAATAATGTATGCAAACTGTGTGCACAGATAAAAGCTGCCAGTGAAAACTGTGTTTTCGGGTCCCCCAACTCTCATCAGGTTTTAGTCTTTATCATCGGTACATTATTTGTACCGCTCAACCAATCAGGTGATTTTATTTTATATGAACATTTTATAGAATATTTTAACTTGATGATCCTGGATTGAAATTCCCATAATTTCATTATCTGTGAAATTTCTTTATTTGTCATTGCTCATTCAAACGTCCATAGTGATATTCACTTATTAGATGGTATAGCACTTCAGTTAAGAATTAGGTGCCAAGTGTCATATAAAATCTTGAGTATGGCTGTCAGCAGATGGGATCATTTTGAAGAAATTTGTATGGGGTTGTGGTAAAGCGAAGATCTGGTGATAAAGCTATTTAATAAACTAAAGCTGAACTAATCAGCCAAAAGTCAAATCAAGTGTTACCTCATCTTCATCCTTTATCTTATGAAGCATACTTTATATCATGTAACATTAAGGCTTTTTAATGGTTGTCAGCAAACCTACCAGAGAAGAAATATGTCAGCATGGATATCTGCAGTAGTACTGAAATTCCCAAAAAGGGTATGGTTTGGAAGATACCATTTCCTTTTGAATCCTAAAGTGAAGTGCTGTATTTTGCTCTTAATACTGATGGGTCTGTCTGTGTTCCTTTAAATTAGTGGACATTCAAGAATATAGCAATAACCCACGCCTGGGTGTGGGTAATGCTGGATTTACCCACGGTTGGCGTGGTTTGGTCCCGAGGGCGAAGCCCGAGGGACCAAACAAAGACAACCGTGGGTAAATCCAGCATTACCCATACCCAGAAGTGGTTATTATATTATAATGACATTATTTAAGAAAAGAAATAATTACTTTTCTTAAATAATGGCATTGTATAATGCCTCTTTGCTGCCCTTCCGCAGCTGTCTGGTGTTCCGTGGCAGTTCTGATGTACTGCGCATGCCTACGCAGTACATCAGAGCTGTGGGCAAAAGCAATGGAGAACGCAAGATCTCCGTTGCTTTTTACTGTCTCGCTATGTTAAATGGGTTTAACATAGCGAGACAGCTTTAAAATAAGCAACGGAAATCTCCGTTGCTTATTTTATAGCTGTCTCGCTATGTTAAACTCATTTAACATAGCGAGACAGGTTAAAAAAAAAAGCAACGGAGATCGCAAGATGTGTCGTTATGTTAAAGGAGTTTAACATAGCGAGACAGCTTTAAAAAAAGCAACGGAGATCTGCGTTGCTTTTTTTAAACCTGTGTCACTATGTTAAACTCTTTTAACATAGCGAGACAGTGTTTTATACTAACGGAAAAAGTCCGGGCGACCGGACCTTTTTCCGTTAGTATATTGAGGGATTTACAACGGGCACGCTGGTTGGGCTGGCCAATCAGCGTGCACGTTTTAGAGGAGGCATTGTATAATAAAGATTTTGACAGCTTTCTGACTTCCCTCCTCATCACTCCTGCTTCAGTGGCAGCTCATATAATGGACTGGTCCATCTGATATAAATGGTCCATCTATGCAATATGTAGTCTGCTAAGTGCTGTGTTTTGCTTTTGTTAGGTTTCTAGTAATATAATAGCCCTGATTTGGTTTTGTTCTCTGCAGCAGTACTGAACTGCTAGACCTCCTTTAATTGAATCAAGATTACAGCAGCAGCCCTGGTTGAGTGAATACACTTGCTTGTATTAGTACATATTTATCTTACGTGAAACACAACCTCCAGTCCCCCTTTACTGCTAGTGCTTTTTGAGTGAATCACGTTTATACTTGCAGTCATGATCAAGTGCACAATCTTACTTTCATTTAGGATAAACAAGTAGAACATAACCTCTATCCTCCTGAAATGTTAGACCACATTGATTCAAGTTCACACTGATATGAGATTGACCCCCCCCCCTTTGCTTATTATATGATATCTGCTTCACTTTTACTGAGAGTACTCTACTCAAATGTTACTCCTTTGTATTTACAATTTATTTATATCATCTTTGCCTTTGAAAAGTTCTAGTTGTACTACAGCCCTCTCTCATTTCTTTTTCATCTTCTGATACAAGTTCCCTTGGTGCTGTATATGTCATATGTAAAGTACTGCACAGAACTTAAACTCTTACCGATTTAATTGCTCTTTGCTCAGGATTCTTGTAAATGCATACTGTACTCCCCTCTTTCATAGGTTCATAGAGGTTCATAGATTAGTACTAAGTTAACTGCCCTCGCGAGCCATTTTTTAAGCCTAGCCAATTATCCCTTGTGAGACTCAAACCCTGCATCTTGTGTTTGTAAGGCAAACACCTTAACCATTAGGCTACCCTCCCACTATAGATTAGTTCTATATGCAAAAGTGCTGGCCTATCTTAGTTCCCCTGGTTCTTGGCATGCTCAAACTGACAGTTTCCTGCTGCTACAGGAAATGCTGTTGATGTTCTGTTTGTGGTTGGCTTGAAGTTTAGGCTCTAAGTGATAATAATTCCTAAATCTGTTTGACTCTGCTGTCCTACCTAGTTAACTAGGATCTTTCTTCAGGTTTTCAAGTTGTACCTTATTTGTGTGAAGTACAACTTCTTCATCTCTTTAGCTGGGCTAGTAATTTACATTGTTAATATTTATAGTGCTGTTGTTCTAGTGTTTTGTGACAGCATATTTTATGTACAATTGTTTAACTGAATGGTAAAACAGGTTATTACCATTGCCAGTACACTGGAATATCTCTTACTTCTTATCCAGCAGAAGTGTATAACCTACACCTGTAAATTATTTTACTCAAACTGTTTTTAAAGAACATTGCTTGAATAACTCTGAGATGCAAGTATTGCACATGTAAACAATTGTATAATTAATTTAATTTCTTAATGTTACTCTAATGTCTTTGAAATGGTTACTGAGGCAATGGATGACAGCAAATCAGTGCATTCCTCATACGTATTCCTCAACAAAGCATTCAACACCATCCCACACATGCATGCTGTGATAAGTTCTCCTAGCTAAATGTAAATCCCAGTGTAACTCACTGAATGGCAACCTAGCTCAAAAACAGATCTCAGGAAAATTGGGTGGGCAGCCCTACCTCCTCTGAAAGACCTGTCAGTTCTGATGTACCCAAAGTTTCAGTCCTTGGGCCATTCCTCTTCAGCGTTTACTTCACAGAGGATAAATGAAATGCTAAATATTTATGTCTGACCAAGTTTGCAGATAAATGTAAAGTAGGTGCCATCATAAATTCCCCTACAAGTGGGCATTTGCCAAACAAATAGTTGGTTTCCAAACTATGGTCTGAAACTAAATGTCAAGAAATGTATAATAGCATCTTTTGGCAAGCATTTTCTCCATTGTAGCTATGACATTGACAGCATACCCCTGAAAGTCGATCCCATAGTCAGGGATCTGGGAATCGATGTCTTGATCACCACATATCCACTGTTGTCGGGATGTTTTTTTCCTCTCACAGCTTATATCCAAAACTTTGGCGTCTAGGTTTAACAATGTAATTCAACTGTACTTAGACCTCATTAGGTCAATCATTAAATAGAATATCCCTTCTGCCATACAACTGTCCAAACACTTGTTACAACTACAATGATCATAATACTTTCTCACTTAAAAAAATAAAATAAGGCCCTAAATCATAAAAGCAATGCAGATTGTCTCAAAACTGTCTCTGTTCCTGGTATCATACATGCTACTAAGAGGTGACCTCTGTCATGCATACAGAGCCTTATCTGCCACTATCCTGTCAAAAATGTTACACATATGTGAGTCTGATAGTAGTATAAATACCCACTCAAGGGATATTAGTCTGTTTTGCAAAATAATTAGGATATGCTTGAGGGATAGTTACGTATTACTATATACAGAGAATATCACTTCTGTGGAACTGCTTTCCACTCCACATAGTGGGAAGCACTTCTCTTACTCTATTTAAACATAATTTGGATGACCAAATGTGAAAGCATAACTTCACTCGCAGGTTAGCACCCATTTCCCTCATACATATTCACATAAGTGGAACACAAAACCTAGGCCCCTGTATTCTTAGATCTTTTTGACTGAATCAGGATTACGCTGACAGGAGAGTACCCCTCCTCCATTATTAGATTACATATTTCACCTTTTCTGTCATTACTCTAGTGCTGTTCTCTCATCTTTACTATGAATTTATCCTCTCCTTGCTTGCTTTTGCAAATTTGTAGTCGGACTACATTATTAAACTTAACCATTATCTCCATTAAAAAAAAGAAATTATATCATACAGCAAGTTTATGCCCTTAGAGATCTGGATGACAGTTTAACTCTCTCTCTCTCTCTAGGTCACAATTTAAGACCATCATAGGTGAAATGGCCTTATCCAGACTTAGACCTGCTAAATGGAAGCATCTACCCGCTGAAATCAGAGCCCATGATATGCATGCTACATTTAAGACTACTTTATAAGAACATCTAGTAATGGAAGCAACTTCCACAAGCTCCAGAGAATGAGACTTTCTCACATTCAGTACAAAAGCTACTATGTACAGATTGTTTACAAAGTAATTCCTATGACTGAAGACAGCTAGCCTTATTATTTTTGTAAACAATGCATGTAAACCTGTTGCTACTGTAAATATCCATAAATAGTTTACCATAGGCTGTAAATGTTGTAAATGTCATATCACCTATGCTATATGTATAGCTGTCAATATCTATCTATACATAGATATAAAACTCATATACTGCTCTGTTTTGTACTTTATCTATCTCTCAAATTACTGCTTTGTTTGAGACTTAACCTATAGTTACATTATAATGTTGCACTCTGTTTATATCCCATGTCAACCTTTGTTGTCTATTGTTCACCATTTTGGCCAGGTTGTTCCAGAAAAGGACTTGTTGGCCAGCCACTTATCTGGTTATCAAACTGGAAATAAATAAACAAATAATATGTATGTATGTATTTATATACCTATGTCTATCTATATATGTATCTATCCCTATCTATCTACCTACCTATAGATATAGATATAGATATAGATATAGATATAGATATAGATATAGATGCAGTATAGATAGATGGATATGTGGTTGTGTTTAACAAAGCTGACTCATCAAAGTCGACATATGTTTTGTCAACATACTTTAGTCAACAAGACAGATAGTCAGCAATTGTGTGAGAACTCCATAGCTCTCAATCATCCAGAATTGTCCAGGACCACCCGTTTTTAAACTTAAATAAGCTTACATTCCCGAGTGTCTGATCTGTGTGAAAGTACAGCCGAGATTTGTAGTAAAGCAAGTTCTGTTCAGGCTGTGGATGTCTCAGCCAATCAGAGCATTGCTTTGCTCACCTGCTTTGCATTCAGCTGCTGGCCGGCTTCATTTCCTGTTGTGTGGAAGTAGCTGCGGCAGACCTAGTATGACTGTAGTGCCAAATTAGGTCCACTCAGTCCACATATCAAGTAGAGTCAGTATGGAGATGGAAGGGTTCGCTAACAGTCATCTTTAGAGCTGGAAAAGTCAACATAGGATACCAAGGCCGAGAAGAGCAAACATATTGACTGAGCTGTGGTTCAAGGGAGCAAGAGTGAAAAGTGCAGTGTGCCTGGCTTGAATTGTAGCCATGGATCGGATTCAGATCTTGAGATGGGATTTAATTTTATGGTTTCCAGCAGTGGTGTTGGAGTGAAGAGTTTTGTAATTTTTACCAAGCGGTCTGAGGTGGTCAATGAGTGCAATCAAGGATTTTATTTTAAAGTTGTATTTTCTGCAGTGTACAGGGAAGTAGGAGTTGGTAGATTTCTTTTTTTTAGAACATGGGGAAACAGGTTTCACTTCTGTAAAATGCTCCATGGTATGAAATGAGAGACTAAAGGGAAGGGTTTTGTTGCCTTAAGGAATCTTTAAAAATAACTACAGTGCTTTCCTTAACTTCACATGTAAACTTTTGAACAAGGAAAAAATGTATTTTAGTTAAGACTTTGCTAACCAGGACTATCTAGGTGTGACTATTTCATTGCTGTTGCTCATTGTATGTTTAATATTACAAATTCTGTATAAAGTCTGACATTAGCCCTTTCATATTATCTATTTTGTTTTTACTGAATGTGTGGGTGTGTTCATTGAACATGTGGGTGTGTCCATGTTAATTAGGTGTCCCAGAACGTTCCTGATTTTAAGGTCCTTTGTCCCTGATTATCTGATCTGGAGGTTGAAAGGTATGGAGAACCCTCATTAACGGTTAGGGAATATTCCTTTTCCCCAGTATTTTGTGATCTTAGATTGAGAATACATAATTAATAGAGAGTGGAGGGAGTGTTACAGTTACATAGACCTAGTGTCAGAAGGGGTAACTTTAACATAGGATTACCACCTGTCCCACTTTGCAGTTGTGTCCTGACAAAAAATATTAAAAATGGCAAATGTCCTGAGATTGTAGGACATAGTTATGTCCTATATTTTATGTAATAGTTGCATAAAACAGTTATTCTGTATCTAAAATACCTAAATGTTATAAGAAACAGAATAAGCAACTAAAATGTTACAAGAATAAGCTATTATTTAGGCAAAAAAGTTAAGCTATATCCTTTGTACTGACCGTGGGTATATGTCGGCCTGTAAAACCTGATGTTTGTCCTGAAAATGTCCCACTTTGGCCATTTGAAAAGGTGGCAACCCTACTTTAATACCTACATTGAAATGTGTGAGTTAAAGTGGACTATTTCCTTAGAAGCCCACATGTTACCTGGTCTTAACTCTGGGGTTTCGCTTCAACCCCCTGTGATTAGGAGGTGGTGATTTTGATTTGTTGTTCATGATTACTTTGATTGATGTAGATGGATGATTTCCTAGTAATTGTATTAAATCAAATATTCTTTCTTGTTCTGTATGGTGTGATGAAGCAGCAACCCCACAAAAGCGATAACCTTTTGTTTTAATAAAAGCTTTATTTTATTTTACTGTTTCTTTTTTTTTTTGGTGTGTAACATGGTGGTTGACTCACATTTTGTTTTTTACTATTTTTACTATTTCATATCTGATTTGTGGGCTACCTTTGGCAGTTGGCTTGCTTGTGTTTTTATTTTTTGTCTATTTTTGTTAAGCAAACCCCTGCACATGGCTGAATCCTGTGATGTGAGCCTGGGATCTTCTGGTGCCTTAACATCTTCAACTGATCATTTGCTTGGCAATACTATAGATAGATATGCTAAATTAGCACAAAAAACAACCTAATCCACTACTGGAACTCATGATCTCTGAACAACAGGTGACTAAAATTAAGGACTCAGATGGTATGTGCGCTATTTGGAGCATTTTAAACAACTTGAAAACCACATGTATAGGCGTAAGAGATATGAATGGCAAAAATTTCACTTCAAAGTGTGTTGAGCATCAAGTTATTCCCAGGGGTCTATGGGTGTTGAAAATGCAGACCCAAGCTGCCAGTGAGCCTGATTTGCTTTCACACTGGCAACGGCTTAATCTTGAGTTAAGTTTCAATTACTTAAGACTATTGATTGAGTATTTTCTTCCCCTAGAGATGTCTTTAAGAGTAGAGGTTGAATGCCTGATATGTGATCTCAAAACTAGATTTGGTGGCAATAAATATATGCTCAAATTGGATAATTTATGTGCTGAAATTCTAGTTTATGAGTCCAGGTTACGTTAACAAAAACAAAGAAAGTTGCAAAGAGACTTTGCTGATTTTTCTAAAGGACATATCTTTGTATAGCCAATGATTCAGGTGACAGAAAATGAGTCCTGATGCAACTTTCAGTGGCTGACATCTCCTCTATGCCTACTGATTCTGCTCCATTTAAGGATAACACCCATTTAGCTGTGCTTAACACTTCTACTGTTCACACACCTATACCGGCTGCAGCTTTAAATGTGGATGCTGCTGAACGACCTGAAAATCCATCTTGTGGTGTGGTAGACATGCCCTCTCCACTTAGTGCTAGAGCACAGTCAGGAGCAAGCTCTGACTTAATTTCTTCTAATGTGCTTACTGCAGCTACTTTGGTATTGGCTACATCCTGTGCCTGTACACAGGAGGACTTATACTGGAAGCACAAAGTAAAGTAAAGGATTCAGGTAACATTAAAGGTCCCACTGCATTTTCTCTGAATCCTTTTATTACTGTACCACTACCTATGAGGCTGGACTCCTCAACCAGAAGAGGGCACTCATTACAAAGGGACAACTGGAAGAGAAAGGCTTCCATGGAGGATTGCTCCTTGATGAGACGTAAACCGCAGATCTTCAAAACCAGGAAGAGTTAGTATATAACCTTTCTGACTTTATTTTATCAACTGCACATTTGAATGTGCTCAACAAAGGTTTGACTTTTGTCCCTGCAACTAAATCAGAGTATATTGATCATGCTATTAACGTAAGACTATTTGCCAGGAAGGTTATGCTGCAGTCTATTTTTGGTAAACAGAACTTGTCCTCTTCTAACTGTAATATTCGTAAACCTAGTGTTTTTAATCCTGTTTTGGTTTACTCATTGGAAACGTTTGTCAAATTATATGAGAGTGAAATGTTTGATTTATATCACTACTCTGGACATTGTTTTCATAATTTAATGTTAGCTGAAAAACAAGCTTTATATGAGTTACAGTCTGAACCTTCTATTAGCATAAGACCTACGGATAAAAGAGAGGCTGTGGTTATTTTAAATAGGACTGATTATTTAGCCAGTATGAATGCCATGTTGAATGATTTGAATGTTTATATGAAAGTTGGTCCCAAGGATGTGGATAAATGTTCAAGAACTGTGCAAAATGATCTGTATGATCTGTTGATGTGTGGTCTCATCGATTTGAGTGTTTATAACTGTCTTATGGTTGAGCATCCATTGACAATGATAATACATGAACTGCCTAAAATTCATAAAAGCACTTGTGACCCACCGTTGCATCCTATTATTTTAGGACGTGGATGGGTTACAGAGTCCCTTTTGGTGTTTGTAGAGGGTAAGCTCAAACCTTTACTAGCTAATATTCCATCAGTACTTAGAGATACTCAACACTTTCTTTCTATGTTGTTTGTAGCAGTATCTGGGCTTGATGTCTCTGACTATCTTTTGGTGATGTTAGACATTCATACATTATTTACTGTCATACCCAACCAAGCTGGTGTGGACTCTATTAGATTGTTTTTTATGCATAATAGTGCATATTTGTACATTATGGTTACAGTTTTGTGCACTTTATTGGATTTAATATTGGATAATAACATCTTCTTGTTTGAAATTCAGCATTATTTGCAAAGGCTGGGGGTAGTCATGGGCACGCCTTGCGCTAACAGTTATGCCAACTTGGTGTTAGCACAATGGGAGAATGAAAGTGTCCATGCTAACAACCCATTTGGTAAATTTATTAAATATTATGCACAATTTGTGGATGACATCTTTGTCCTATGGGCAGGCAACATTAGTAAGCTTTTTCATTTTGTGAATTATCTTGAAAGTACATCTGGCATTTTAAGATTTACAGTTTATCATTCATTAACATCTATTAATTTTTTAGATGTCACAGGTTTTAAAAATGGTCTTTGGCCATTGGAAACTAAAATGTACAGGAAACTCTACTGGATGAATGGGGTTTTGCACAGATCCAGCATGCACCCCCCCATTTTTAATATACTAAAAGGTCTATCTATGAGGGTTTCAAGATTATCTGCTAATGATGACATTTTTGAGAGTGCTCTTGATACACTGAATGATGGTTTCTTACATAGAGGCTATAACTATTGCTCTATAGCCAGTACATGTATGGCAATCATTAGTAGTAGAAAGGATATAGCTGCCCGCTATTTTTCATCTAGATCCACTATCCATCAGACTAAACAGCCAGAGGCATGAAGGCTGGTTCTAGTTTGTTTTTTACATATTCCAGTAATGGTCAGCAATATTCCAATGTTATAAGGAAGTTTGCTAGCTGACTGCAATATTGGGCAAATAGTTGGGGCACATCTTTCTTTTGTTTTTAGGAACAGTATGTCCATTAAGAGGCTTTTGTGCTATGGGCCTAGAAGTACTGAAGTAGAGACAACCTGTAAGAAAGGAATATAATCACGCCACAATTGCAAGGCTTGTAATTCCATTTCTTCTGATGCTTTTTTCACTCATCTAGTTACAGGACATCTTTTTCCCCTAGATTTTTAGCCACTTGCAGGAGCAGCAATCTGGTATACTTGGCTACCTGCAGCTCCTGCTCTGGATTTTATGTTGGTAAGACAGCTAGACAGCTAAGCACAGCTAAGGGAGCTTATACTTGAACATTTGGGCCATATTCGTAGAAAAATATCAACCAATGCATTAGCTAATCATGCTATGTCCCATCCAGGGCATAATGTTTTTAGGTTTAGGGTGTTACAGTAATTAGACCTTTTCTCAGAATGGGGTGACTTTAACACCTACATTGAAATGTGTGAGTTAAAATGGATTATTTCCTTACAAGCCCACAGGTTACCTAGTGTTAACTCTGGGGTTTCACTTCAACTCGCCCTGATTAGGAGGCAGTGATTTTGATTTGTTGTTCATGATTACTTTGTTTGATGTAGACTGATGATTGGCTAATGATTGTATTAAATCAAATGTTCTTTCTTGTTTTGTATGGACTGATGAAGCTGCAACCCAGCAAAAGCGCTAACCTTTTGTTTTAATAAAAGTTTATTTTATTTTACTCTTTCTTTTTTCGGTGCATACTGTGGTGGTTGACTCACATTTTGTTTTTTACTAAAGCATAAGAGTGAGTCACCACTCTCAAAGCATGGGCCCCCACCGACCTTTATTGCCAACTGTCTACAATTGTCATGGAAGTCATGAATCTAAAAGGGAAAGGTGTTTAGCTTTTGGTCAACAATGCCACAAATGTAATAAATGGAATCACTACAAAAGATTTTGTAAATCAAAAGGCCCACACTCTTTTATTAAAAGGGAACATTTTAAGAAATTAGTTGATCAGACTGTGACAGTCCTACTCTTTATGTTGTTGGTGTGTCAGTTCATGAAACGGTCAATGCAGTTGATTTAAGGGCAAATAATGAAGTATTTTGTACTGTTCGGATAAATGGCAAACCCACAGAGTTCAAAGTTGACACAGGTACCAAGTGCAATGTTATGTCTGCAGAAACATTTGAGAGAGCATGTAAAGGTGAAAGGCTTGACTTGACAAGATGTGTGAAACGTGTTGCTTATGCAGGTGAAGAAATTCAAACCAAAGGCTCAGTAGTACTTTTATGTTACTTGGCGGGAAGAAGCTATGACTTTTTATTCTTTGATGTCAAAAGGTACATTCAGTCATTATTAGGGCTCAAGGACTCTTTGAAAATGAGGCTAATTTCATTTAATAAGAAAGTCTACCATGTTAGCTTGAAAGACCACTACTCTAGTGTTGCCCAGGACATTTTTCTACGTATGCTGATCTTCTCCAAGACAAACTAGGCAAACCTCCAGTTGTGTATTCCATGAAGTTAGACCCAGAGGTCAGTTCAATTATCAGGCCAGCATGAAAAGTTCCAATAGCCATGCAGGACAGAGTCAAAGTCGAGTTAGATAAAATGCTGTAACAAGGTATAATTTGTCCAGTGGAAACTCTAACTGAATGGGTATCTTCCATGGTAGTAGCTCATAAGAAAAGTTGAGATGACATCAGAATATGTATTGATGCATGAGATTTGAACAAAGTGCTAGAAGGACCTCATCATCTAATGTGGACAGTCGAAGAAGTCGCAGCCTTGATGCCAAATTCCACAGTTTTTCTGTCTTAGATGCAAAGAGTTAATTTTGTCAAATTCAGCTAGACAAAAAATCCTCATTGCTCACTACTTTCAGTACTCCCTTTGGCAGGTAGAGATTTTTGAGAATGCCATTTGGAATAAATTCTGCAAGTGAAGTCTTTCAATGTTCAATGGAGCAAATTTTTTCTGGGTATCCTTGTGCCATCATAGTAGATGACATACTAGTAGGAGGTAATGGTGAATCTGAAAATAACAGAAACCTCAGAAAGTTCAAGAAAGGGCATGTCAAGTGAATCTTAAGCTCAACCCACACCACAAATTCAGGCTACAAGACGTTCATTATGTTGGTCATTTATTTACAAGTACAAGCCTACGACCAGACCCTTCAAAGCAAACAGTCATTCTCGAGATGCCATTTTCAGACAATTTTCAAGCTCTGCAACATTTTCTTGGCATGGTCAACTACCTAGGCAAGTTCATTCCAGACTTGAGCCAACTATCAGGACCACTCAGAGAGCTGACGCATAAAGATGTATCCTGGTCTTGGTCAGAGCAACACCAAAGAGCATTTGATGTCCTGAAACAGAGACTTGCCCGTCCGCCAATGCTCAGATACTATGATGTTCACAAGCCAGTTACACTTTCCTATGATGCTTCAAAATATGGACTTAGTGCAATCATTTGACAAGAAGATTAACCTGTTGCCTGCACATCGAGAACTATTAACCAATGTGAACATCAGTACACCCAGATTGAAAAAGAGCTTTTGGCAATTGTGGTTGCATGTTCAAAGTTCCATGATTATGTTTAGGGTGGACCTATCCAGATCAAAACAGATCACCAGCCATTAGTCACTATCCTGAGTAAGCCAATGCATTCAGCTCCAGTCAGACTGATGTTGAGATTGCAAAAGTAAAATTAAAAAGTAATCTTGCTGATACATTGTCCAGATCACCGAGAAATACCACTGAACAGAATGACAATCAAGGTTCTCAATTGCTTGATGATTTTGAAGTCATGGAAGTGAGACATTGTTCTTTCACATGTCTTGATTAGCTGAGAGAACACACAGCCACATATCAAGTTTTGCAAAGGCTCAAGCACTTTATCATTCAAGGATAGCCATCAAAGCAATCTAGTTTACCACAAGAACTGCAACCTTATTTTCCTTACAGAGATGTGATTTTGTCTGACAAAGTTATCATAATGAGAGGTCTAAAATTAATTGCTCCAAAATCCTTGCAACCTGAGTACATTTCTATCTTCCATTGTGGTCACCCAAGAGCCGATTCTACCAAATGAAGGGCGAGAGAGATAATATTTTGGCCTTCTATGTCACAAGACAATTAGAGAGCACTTTCTTCTTGTTCAGTATGTAATAGTACCAAGCCTCATCAACAGAAAGAACTACTTCAGCCTAACCAAATTCCAGAACGTCCTTGGTTGACAGTAGCTACTGATATTTTCGAGTGGAATGGCCATCGTTCTTTGGTGTTAATAGACCCTTTCTCCAACTGGTTTGAGATTGACTTACTTCCTAACCTAGCATCTAGTACTATTATTACTAAGATGAAATGTCATTTTGCTGTCCATAGCAGTGCATACAAAGTTATTTCTGACAATGGTATACAGTTCACAAGCCAACAGTTCAAAAGATTTGCTGAAGAATGGGACTTTACTCATGTCACAAGTGGTCCAGAGTATCTGCAGTCAAATGGTTTGGAAGAATGTGCAGTGCAATGTGCAAAGCAGTTACTTGAGAAGTCTAAATGAGACAATAGTGATGTTTTCTTGAATCTCCTAAATTTCAGATATATTCCTCATGATAAACATCTTGGTTCACCTGCTCAGAGACTTCTGTCGAGACCAACCACAACCACATTACCAATCAGTAGTCAGTTGTTGGTTCCATGTGTCAAGAACAACAGATCAGTGAAAGCCAGTCGGTTTAGGAAATGCCTATCCCAGAAGTCCTACCGTGATAAGACCAGTAGACTGCTCAATCCATTACAAGAGCCAGAAGTGGTAAGGTTGCAAATGCCCAAAGGTTATGATCAGATTGGTGTCGTGAATAATATTGGTCCATAGCTGGGACTGTACATTGTGGAATCAGAAGGAGCAACATTTAGGTAGAATCAGAAACATTTGAGACCGGTGTCTGAGCCTATACCACAGCAAATAGCCTGTGAGTGAGACTCTTTAGCTCAGAGTGAGTTGTCCTGTGTTCCAATTCCAGAGGAAGTTGCAGAGGACATTCCTGTTCCTATGACAAATTCAGAAGTTCTTAATACAACTTGTGCACCACAGACTGTCCCTGTTGCTAAATCTAGTCCTAACTGTTATGTTACATGGTATGGCCAAATCTCTAAACCCTGTTACAGATACGAAGCAACTTGGACATGAACATTGTATTTTGTTTCTAATGTACATAGCAATGCATGCTTGTCTCTGATATTCTTTGGCATGAAGGGCAATCTTTTAAGAGTTTATGAAGATCAATATGCATGTATACATAACTTTAAGAATCTATCCAAGGGCTTGCACTAGAGTGTAAATACTGAGCATGTGTGAGCCTGCCATTTTGTAGTTAGCTGTTGAGATGTGAACATGTATGTATGTAAGCTCTGTTTGTTAGTTAGTTCATTCATATTTAAAGATGCTACAATCCATTCTGATGTGTTTGTATATATTAAAGTATCTGAACGAAACCCAAGTCTTCTTATTATTTGTAATAGAGACAAATGAGTGACACCCTCCAAATAGCTGCCCATGTCACATGGAGAGGCAACTGGGCTGTGTTGGGCAGTCTGGCTTATAAAGGCCTTAGTGATCATTATCCTAGTATATACTGTACTTCTGAACCAATGAATCTATAGTGTTCACTGTGTTCTCTTTAAATGTATTTATTTATTTATTTATTTTATATTTGTTGACCATGGAGGTCCAGCTGGGCACAAAAGGCACTTTTTATCAGATGCCCAAGGAGAAAGCTCCTGTACATGAAATATAATCAAAACCTTTTAAGTTACATAGTATCAGCAAAATAAGACAGAATACAATTACATTTTATAATGTCAAAATACCTGTATTATGGAAAAGCAAACTGCATAAGCCTCTTTCTGGCTACCACAGTGAGTGATGGGGAGGTGTCAATCGAAGAATCTGAAAAAGCTGTGTAATGGGGAAGACAGATAAAGGATAAATATAAATGCAGAAAATGGTAGGTGCTTTACTCTGGCTTCAACAGCCCCTGGCTGGGGTCCATACCTTATAACAAAAAAGAAGGAAAGAAATTTGGGGTTGTGTATTAAACTGGTGATAGCAAGTATAATGTTGGTATACATCCTCTGTGTTGAGTAAAATTCATCATCAAAGAAGTAATGGTGCAACCAACTAGGACAGGGACAGGACACAGTTTGAAAACCATGCACAGTTCTGGAGACAATACAGGGAGAGGGACCATTACTGTGCAGACAGAATCTATAGAAAAGACTCAAAAAATACATGTGAGATGGAGTAGAAAGGGTGCGACTAAAACTGGTAGAAAAATAACACTCTTTTGTTTAGAGACTGGAAAAGCCAGTAACAGCATAATATGAGTGCCCCGAGATCATACTTCAGAGATATGATTGGGTAATCCAAAGAAGAAATTAGATGTTAGACAGTAACTCTTCACTGGATCAGCAAATGTATTTTTGCATATAGAGGGATGTGGTCCTGTGGAATGGATTATCAGAAGGATTTGAGTGCACAACATTTAATATTAGCATTAAAGTTAGAAGTAGAGAAATGGTGAGAGTATAGGGAAAGATGGAAGGACAGTAAAATGCTGAATGTTCTTAGAAGTCAGACTAGATAGGCTAACTTTATGTTCTAGCATCGGACAAATATATTTATTTTACATATGTTTACCGGGAAGGTCCAACTGGGACAGAGCCCATTTTCAGTGGAGGCCCAGGGAGAAACACTCCAGATACATGTCTTTGAAATGTGGGAGGAAACCGGAGCACCCAGAGGAAACCCACGCAAATGCAGGGAGGACATGCAGACTCCACAAAAAAGGCACCCCAGCCAAGAATCAGACCAGAGAACATCTTGCTCTGAGGTGACAATGCTACCCGCTGCACCACTGCATCACCCAACTGCAATATGAAACAGACTTACATGAGCAAGATAGTTAATAAGGATCTTTAGTTTGGATTTTTATTTGGACAGGTACAGTTGCATTGCATGCATATAGAGACATAGTGAGAGAGACAAGTACTAAATAGTTTTGCCAGAGCAATGAGGTAATGATAACTGCAGGCTTCTTCATCATCATCACCATCATGCTCTTCTTCAATCATTTGCAGTTATAACATGTGCGACTTCTTCTTTCTGTGGTCTCTTTCCTAGTTAGGTTGTTGTGTGGTTCAGAAATCTGATATGTTTTGAAGAATTTCAGCCTCTCTCCACTTTCTGCATGAAAATGCAAATTGTTTCAATCTGATTGTGACTACAGAACCAGTATGTATAAGAATTCATTGTAAATATGCCTATGAAGGTAGAATCTGAAATACTGCACAGTAGTGCAGTCTGATTTAAAGGAAAACCTTTCCCTTCAGTCTTAAAAAAAGTTATTCTGTATCTCTGTAGTATCACTTTGATGCCATTTAGTGCTGAGAAACCTTGCATTGACCTTTATTTATTTATTTATTTATTCATTCAGTCATTCATTTATTTACTCACTTTCCACTTGTTTCTATGCCACAAATTATGAAGATACAATCATTTATTTTCCTGATCAAATATCATTTTGCTTCAGATACAAACATATCTCAGGCTTCATGACCTAGGTTAAACACCGATTCATGTGACGTCATATGAATTGCAGAAAGAGTCAGTTCTGGGGGCTTTGTTGGTGCTGTGAAGAAAACTTTTGACTAAGATCAAAGATTGAAATGATAGTAATTTCACAAACTTTAATCATCCTTTGCGTTAGGAATGAGGTCTATTCCTGTCATGGTATTACAAACACGAAAGACTTGGAGAAATTAAAACGGAAGAGGTACTGTATATTCTGTCATTTTTAGTTTTGGCTGACACTGACAATTACAGCTTAACACTGTTTCACTGATGTTAATGATATGCTATGAAGATGTAAAGTTACACAATTTATTCTAGAGCTATTTGTAGGAGAAATAATTATCTGAAGATCAAAGGTGACATACTGCAACACTGTATAAACAAACTTTTAGACACTCTATAAACTTTAGCAGTAAAATGCTTCCTTTATCTATTTAACTACAACACTTAGCATAGTAGAAAACTCTAGGAAACTGACATTCTCCTTACTAGTTCTACGAAGTGACAACTTTCAAGTTATTCATAAAAGTGCAAAGGTGATAGCTTTTGCACATACAAATGTGTAGTGAGGAGGCGGGAGTCTGTATTTTTATGAACTACAATTTTTTAACAATTAGTAAATCCTTTTCACATCTTTTGTACTGAAAAAAATGAAAATTTAAAAAAAGGCTTCCACAAGTCTTTCAGTTGAAAAGAAGTACTGACTCTGCTTTCATTGACCAGCTGTCACTGTGTCTAAATGGAGAGAAAAGCTCCATCCTATGTTCTAAGCTCTAGGTTGTGCCTTATTTCTGGGAACATTCTGGAAGGAAGATAAAAAGACTGAAAAAACATCATATAAGTATAAAAATTTAAAGGTGGGTGAGGTTGGCATAATAGTTAAGGTCTTTGCCTCATAGGCATAAGGTGAAGAGTTTGATTCTGGTCTTGGTTATTGGCTATGCTTATAATGACCCTTCAAATCAGTTAGCCTAATATTAATCCTTGAACCTATAAGAAGTCCCTGTGACAGCCATTTTGTATATAAGAAACTGAAATATTATAAGAAACAGTTATTGTGCTTCTGATGCATTAGTAGTTCATATACTATCAGTCATCATCATCTTCTTCTGGCTGTTCCCGTTAGGGGTCGCCACAGCGGATCATCTGTTTCCATTTCTTCCTGTCCCCTGCATCTTGCTCTGTCACACCAACCACCTGCATGTCCTCTCTTACCACATCCATAAACCTTATCTTAGGCCTTCCTCTATTCCTGTTACCTGGTAGCTTCATCCTTAGCATCTTTTTCCCATTATACTCAGCATCCCTCCTCAGCACATGCCCAAACCAATGTAATCTTGCCTCTCTGGCTTTGTCTCCAAACCTTCCAACCTGGGCTGACCCTTTAATATACTTATTCCTAATACTGTCAACCCTCGTCACACCCAGTGCAAATCTTAACATCTTTAACTCTGCTACATCCAGCTCTAATTCCTGCCTTTTTGTCAATGTCACTGTCTCCAACCTATATAACATAGCTGGTCTCACTGCCCTCTTTTAGACCTACCCTTTCTCTCTTACTGGTACTCATCTGTCAAAAATCCCTCCTGACACTATTCTCCACCCACTCCATCCTGCCTGTACTCTCTTCTTCACCTCTCTTCCACACTCACCATTACTCTGAACAATTGATCCCAAGTATTTAAACTCATCCACCTTTGCTACCTCTACTCCTTGCATCCTCACCATTCCTCTAACCTCCCTCTCATTCACACACATATATTCTGTCTTAGTCCTGCTGACCTTCATTCTTCTCCTCTCTAGAGCATATCTCCACCTTTCCAGGGTCTCCTCCACCTGTTCCCTACTCTCACTACAGATCACAATGTCATCTGCAAACATCATAGTCCACAGAGACTCCTGTCTCATCTCATCTGTCAACCTGTCCATCACCATTGCAAATAAGAAAAGGCTCAGAGCTGATCCTTGATGTAATCCCACCTCCACCTTAAACGCATCCGTCACTCCCACAGCAGACCTCACCGCTGTCACACTACCCTCGTACATATCCTGTACCATTCTTACATACTTCTCTGACACTCACAACTTCCTCATACAATACCACAACTCCTCTCCAGGCACTCTGTCATATGCTTTCTCTAAGTCTACAAAAACACAATGCAACTCCTTCTGACCTTCTCTGTACTTCTTCATCAACACTCTCAGAGAAAACATTGCATCTGTAGTGCTCTTTCCCAGCATGAAACCATACTGCTGATCACTAATCATCACGTCCCTTCTTAACCTAGCTTCCACTACTCTTTTACATAACTTCATGCTGTGACTGATCAATTTCATCCCTCTGTAGTTACTACAGCTCTGCACATCACCCTTATTCTTAAAAATCGGTACCAAAACACTTTTTCTCCATTCCTCAGGCATCTTCTCACTTTCCAAAAATTCATTAAACAATCTAGTTAAAAACTCCACTGTCATTTCACCTAAACACCTCCATGCTTCCACAGGTATGTCATTTGGACCAACAGCCTTTCCATTCTTCATCCTCTTCATAACTATCCTTACTTCCACCTTGCTAATCCATTGCACATCTTGAGTCACTATCCCCACATCATCCAACCTTCTCTCCCTCTCATTCTCTACATTCATCAACCCATCAAAGTACTTTTTCCATCTGCTCAACACACTCTCCTCACTTGAAAGTATGTTTCCCGCATTATCCTTTATCACCTTTGCCTGCTGCACATCTTTCCTAGTTCGGTCCCTCTGTCTAGCCAATCGGTACAGGTCCTTTTCTCTCTCCTTAGTGTCCAACCTTTCATAGAAGTCTTCATAGGCCTTATCCTTAGCCTCCACCACCTCTCTCTTTGCCATGCAACTCATCTCCTTATACTCCTGTCTACTTTCTTCATCTCTCTGACAATCCCACTTCTTCTTCTTTGCCAACCTCTTTCTCTGTATACTCTCCTCTGCTTCCTCATTCCACCACCATGTCTGCTTGTCATCCTTCCTCTGTCCGAATGTCATACCAAGCACCTTTCTAGCCATCTCCCTTACTAGCTCTGCTGTAGTTACCCAGCTGTTTGGTAACTCTTCACTGCCACCCAGTGCCTGTCTTAACTCTTCCCTGAGCTCCACCTCACAATTACCCTTTTTCAATTTCCACCATTTGATCCTTGGTGCTGCCCTCACACTCCTCCTCCTCTTCTTGATCACCAATGTCATCCTACAAACCACCATCCTATGTTGCCTAGCTACACTTTCCCTGGTCACCACTTTACAGTCTCCAGTCTCCTTCAAACTGGCCCTCCTACATAAGATATAATCCACCTGTGTGCATCTTCCTCCACTCTTGTATATCACCCTATGCTCCTCCCTCTTCTTAAAATACGTATTCACCACAGCCATGTCCATCCTTTTCGCAAAATCCACTTCCATATGACCTTCTGCATTCCTTTGTTTAACACCATACCTTCCCATCACTTCCTTATCCCCTCTGTTCCCTTCACCAACATGCCCATTGAAATCTGCTCCAATCACCACTCTCTCACCCTTGCGTACAGTCATCACCACTTCATCCAACTCACTCCAAAAGTTTTCTTTCTCGTCCATCACACGCCCAATTTGGTGAGCATATGCGCTAACAACATTCATCATTACACCATTAATTTCCAGCTTCATAAACATCATTCTATCCGACACTCTTTTCACCTCCAAAACACTACTAACAGTATATAATGAAAACTTATATTTTTCACTGTTTGCCATCACATGACTGAAATGCATTCTTGCAAGTGACACTTGTTCAAAAGGATAGTTTCAAAGATTTGAAATGATTTTTGTTTTGCCGTAGCTACAGTGTCAAAACACTTTTCCTGTACTACATCCCTGGTGGCAAATGGGGTTTTACCATGTTCGACATTTGGGAAGAGATGTGTTTTAATTTCCTACATTTAAGTTTGGTGTTATGACCACTCACACAAATGCATTTCAGTCATTTGACAGCAAACCATTTTTCACTTGTAGGGTGGAGCTCTCACTTAACAATTGGTAGATTTTTTTTTCTTCCAAAATGGCAGATAGCTTACAATATGAACTGACATTTATAAAGCCTTCTATACAACAGCTGACTGTTTCAGCTGTTGTAACTTCTGGTAGGCCAGAAGGTGTTTGCTGTGCCTTCCCAGCTGACAGCTTTCTCCCAACATGTATCATTATGTCCCAGACATCAGTGTGCCAAGTAGCAGGAAATGTCGTTGTCACCCACAACACTTGCGAGGCGTCTTCGCAATATATATTATACACATCACTGGAAACAATGTTATGTTTACAAACACCGAGTGTGCTTTTACTCTGGAAAGTTTTGTCCTTTGCATTGCCAGTGAATTTGTGGAGGCACTATTCAACTGGGTTCACTAATTGAAAGGAACAAGCAATGCAGATGAACAGGGACACACACACACACACACACACACACACACACACACACACACACACACACACACACACACACACACACACACACACACACACACACACAACAAACAAAAAATGCTTTTCTACTAGCTGACTTGGACTTGTTACTACACATCTTTCACTCCCTCAGACAAACTTATCAGAAGTGTTTTGTAGCTCATCTGTTTCTATTGACGTTTCCATGCATTACATTTGGCATCCTATCCCTCAGATGAACAGTGCAAAAGGGTTTCCTGAACTCTTTTTAGCTGTCAAGTGTCTTGACCATATACAGCTAGAAAAGAACTGTGGTACATGAAGCCATAAACTGAATGTGATAGAACAGCGATAACTTCATTCCATATTTTGTTTATTTTACCATATGCAAATGTATAACAAAATTGGGAAGGAAGAGCATTGTTATTTGATATCCGAGGATATATATTTGCTGATCCCATTTGTAATTATTTTCTGTTTATTATATGAATAACAAAACAACTGTATCATGAAAGTGTGTTTCTTAAAATCTGGAAGCTGTAAACTAGCATAAAAACACACACTATGTGTCTTGTTTTTATTTCCTATAATGTGATTTATGAGAAACCACACCACCAAATAAGGTACACACCTGAAAGTTTAACAATCATTACTCTTATTTTTTCTCTGATGTTTTCAGGATATTGCCCATGACACACTTTTATGCATGCTTAATCATACGGTTTTAGTCACAGCATTTGGGGATTCAGTAAGATATCACAAGTTAAGTTCAATGAATGGTATAAGTCTGATTAATTTTTCAATAAGTTTAGATCCCTAATGCAAAGCATTGCCAAAGCAAGATAACTATCATGTATAATTCATTATTTTTGTCAGCTACTTTAAAGTCTAGCAGCTCTTTTCTTTTAATAGTGCATGATGTCGTCCTGTCCTGTATCTTTATTCTGAATTCCTGACTTTTTAGACATATCTTTTTTTCCTTTTCCTATGTACTATTCTGCCTTCCATAAGGACAGCTGAAAGGAAACCACATGCAAGCAGAACCCATACAGTACCAATGGAATGTTGGAATGCTTATCATAGTTCTAAAGAAAAATTATTTTTTCGAAACTATTCTGATGAATTCTCTTTCTCTCTCTCTCTCTCTCTCTCTCTCTGCTTCTTCTGAACAACTGTTAGTAGTTGCAATCTGTAACTAGTTTGGAGCAAAAGGAGTAGCTATCCCAGGTGTAAGCTGTCAGGTTAAGTGACTGGCAGATGATGATGGTGCAGAAGTGTAGTATCAGCAGTGCTCTATAAAGCAATGAGGATATCATTGCTGCTTCACAAATGAGTCCTGATACTGCATTTGCAGTTATGGTTGAAGCACTGTAGTGCTTGATGTGTGGTGATAATTATAGTAAGCTGCTTGCTACATTTGTACCAAGCAGTCTACTACAATTTCACAGAAAGAATACATTTTTTTTTTTTTGCTCCTGAACTTCAGTTTGAGAGATGCCAGGTAAGGTAATTGCACTGACACTGATGAACTAGCTGTAATTCTGATCACCTAGTATGGGATCACACATTGTACAAGTGTCTTACCTTCCCCTTGCTTAAATTTGGAATGGTACTTCTCCCCCAAGACTGACAACCTCACCTCTCCCAAGACTAAGAACTGTAGAGACATGCAGTTATTTGTAACAAAATAAAACCCTCCCAAACAAAAATAATAGCCTTAGCATTCTTTAGTGGGTACGTGCTGTTTTTCCTAGGGAAAATACTGGATGACAAAAGGCTTATCAGGAAGGAAATGGCACAACTTCAGCTTTGTCATTTATGCTATCTTCTGCCAGAATAATTTATATATGCAAACTAAGTATGACCTTTTCAGAACTGGATCTTTTGCTTTCAGCAGACACTCAGAAATCAGGTATCTGTCATTTAGTAAACAACTGAGATGGGTTGACTTATTTCAACCCAGTGGAGAAGTATAGTTAAAAAACTGGCATGGAAACATCTGTCATACTGCACATTAGCCAAGGCTGCTCAGGCTGGAAATATGTGTTTCACTTCTGCACTTTGGGAAAATACCACCTTCATTTGCCTACTGTGTGGCTCTGAGCAACTCAATTAACCAGACAATGATTCCAGACCACCCTAGAAAAGGACAACTCTGTCTAGTGGCCATACCCAGTCAAAATATGTAAAATAAAATAAAATGACATTAAATAAACAAATAAACACTCACAGACTCACGCATGCACACATGCCTGTGCACACATGCACAAACACAGTAAGGTGGAATTTTCCTCAGCCTTCATCCAACCATCTTCTAAACATGCATTTCTGTGGAATTATCACCAGCATCATGGTGGTAAACTAGACTGGTCTTCTTTTCACTTTTAACAAAATAAAAATATGCACAAGTCTTCATATTTAACAGGGAAGCACCAGCAAAATAAATGCACTCGTGACACTCCAAATAGTGAGCCTCCATTCATTTACTTTTATTCCAACACAGAAATTTGCATAATATGCAGAGAGAGTCATTTATTTCAGAAGAAAATGTCATTTTATAAATGCCAGATGATAATAAGGCAAGAGGGAAATATTAAGTATATTTTACATGGAACCAAAACAGAATGAGAAATGTTATCTGTTTATTAAATAAATGTATGACAGATTCTATACTGCCATTGAAATGACATTATTTTTTTCAGCAGAAACTATTTACCCGTGTATTTTCTTCCATTACTGCAGAGAGAAGCAGTGCTGCATATTTTAAATTCAAAGTCTCTAGAAATGGTAGGAGAATGACACTATTGTGAGGAATGCCAGAATGATAGACAATATTTCATGAGGGATATGGCAGAATGAGTTTACCTTAAATACTGTAACGTGATTTACTGAGATTCTACTTGAGGCCATTTATTGATCTGTAAACTCCCAATTTGCAGATTACCACAGCTAATGATTAGTACAGCTTCAAAATTCATTTATTCAGTATGTAACAGTACAGTCTACAAACTATCAGCAGTTGTCTGTATATTACACAAAGTAGGAACTGACAGATGGCAATGCCAACCTGCTGTTTGTAAATTTGAAAAATTCTCTAAAGAGGAAATTTGCCTGTGTTACTTTTATTACAGATAAATGCCAATTTCTTTACAAATGTATTTGTGAGATTTAATTTGCATGTGTGCGTGTAGGTGTGCACATTTGAATTCTCAGAACTTCTGTTAGTTGAAGTCTCCATTCCCTTTTCTTGATTTCAGATAGTACATGCTGTGATTACAATGAGTTTCTTTACGGCTACAGTTTTTTGTTTACCTACAGATGGTCAGTTCTGATTGGTGTACTATCCCTGGTAAGCAAATATAAAATAAAAATAGAGTTTACTGTGTATTATCTAGAATATCCCTATTACACTGCATACACATGTTAAGTTTTATTCCAGTATTAATTTACACAACTGTTTCCTTAACAAGCATTTCCACATCCCTTAAATGCACACCTTTTATCAAGTTTCAAGCTGCATTTTCTGGTTATACCACAACCTACATTTCTATTTTATACCAAGGTGACCTGTCACCATATTGTGCTGTAACAGATTTGTACTCTAGAAAACCAATCAGGATATTGTAAAAAAAAAAAAAAAATCAGAAATAATTACATATCCTGATATTTGTATCAGCAGAAAGCCCAGAGTTCTAGCTCTGGGCTATGGGTGTGTTTCAAGTTCTTTAGTGAAAAATCATTAATGTTTCTAATCAACATATTCATTTTTTTGCTCTGACAACAGAATAGTTAGTTACAGATTGGCTTGTTCACTATGGATAGAAGAAAACACTGTCAATCTTGACCTAGCCAAAGCCTTTGACACTATTCCCCACTTGGGCATAATAGATAAACTCTCCCAGCTAGGCATCAACCCATATGTTACCAGATGGGCAGCTAACTGGCTCACTGATAGAACCCACACAGTAAAAATAGGGGAAGCCACCTCTAGTAGTAAACCCGTAATGACTGGTGTACCCCAAGGATCAGTCTTGGGGCTTCTATTGTTTGGGATATACTTTTCTGAGGTGCAATCCAAAACCAGTGGTCTGTGGCTGACCAAGTTTGTAGATGACTGCAAGCCGGGTGCTGTCTTAAATTCCCCTAGTGATGTGAGCATCCTCCAAGAAGGCTTACCCAAACTAACGACTGGTGCAAGAAGCATGGCCTCAAACTGAATGCCAAGAAATACATCATTATCCCCTTTGGGAAAATGGCATCCCCACTAATTATCACATTAATAACAATGTGCTAAGCATGCAATCAGTCATGGGGGACTTGGGCACCCAGGTAGATATCAACCTGACTTTGGACTACCACATTGCCTCCGTTGTGCAGAAGGCTTTCTACATGGCCCACCTCATACGTAAGTGTATTTCATCCAAGAACAAGGAGGTCAGAACATCCCTCTACTCCTCCCTTATCAGACCCATTATTGAGTGCAATGCCCCCTTCAGCATGTACATTGCCAAGCACATGCAGCAGCTGGAGAGACCACAGAGTTTCCTGACCAGGAAAATCCAGGTTCTCAAACACCTATCCTATACAGATAGGCTAAAGCTCTATCCCTCTACTCAGTGTCATACAGATTGCTCAGAGGTTACCTGTGTCTGGCATACAAGGCCATCTCAGACCCAACCTTGATGGAGTTGCTGCATATCCATAAGTCAAACTCCACTCATGCAACCAGCATGCAAGACCTCAACCTGGTCAGTGGCATTAATAGAACTTGTTGCTGGGATGGATTTGAATCCCAAAAGGCTCTCTCATCTGTGGAATAGACTCCCTCTCCATATCAAGCAGAGTACCTCACTAGCCCTCTTTAAGAGGAACCTGGACATCTGGATGGAAAACAGAAAATACACCCCTGGGATCCCACCTGTGTCCCTGATGGACAGGGGAAACAGGTTCTGACTTTGTGGGAACATTGGTGAAATTCTTGGCTAGTCTTATAAGGCCCTCTGGGCCAATAGTCTAGTATCATCCTATGAACCTAGCGCAGTCCGGGTCTAAACTGTCTGCAAACAGCTAAAGTTAACTTTGAACATAACACCACTCTTAAGTATTCAACTGCGGTACCACCTTTATCATTCTTGCAAGAAAAGTGCAGTCCGGGTCTGAACTGTCTGCAAACAGAAAAAGTTAACTATGAACCTAACATCACTCTTAAGTATTCAACTGCAGTACAACCTTTATCATTCTTGTAAGAAAAGCGCAGTCCGGGTCTGAACTGTCTGCAAACAGCTAAAGTTAACTTTGAGTATGTGTCTACCTGTTTGAGCCACTATTCATTTTCTCCTGGAGAGCACTCTGCTTTGGCTTGTAAGCAGCCCCCCCCCACCAAACACACACACACACACACACACACACACACACACACACACACACACACACACACACACACACACACACACACACACACACACACACACACACACCTTCCACTTTCTCTCTTATTCCCTTCTGTTAGCAAATAGTATCCATAACTGATCAATACTCTGTGTTTGTTAATTTAAACTGAGACCACAGTAGCCTACTGATACAAGGTTATCCTGTTTTTCCACCTGAGAGATGGTTAAGAAATGACTTACAGTTTCAGAGCAGTCCTTGGTCAATTGTGATTGTTTCTTAAACACAAACTTGTCTTTGCTTTGGCTCATTAGCAGCAGTACAAAGAACTGCCTGCTCACACCCTTGTCCACTCCTCCCCCTTCCCTGTTTATTACCTTAAGACAATCCCAAAGTTAATAAATATTACCTGTGGCAGGCACCATTTTTAAAACTACAACCACCTTTGTCACTATCATATGTTCATTTATCAGTTAACTCTGTTAACTGATTGTTTCTGGCCCCCTCATACAAGTAACTAACAGGGTCTCTACCCGCTTTGCTCCCCACCCTGCCCCTTATTCCCTCCCGCCCCCAGTGGTCCCACCTTTATTGCACTCACATACCCCTCCCATCTTTCTAATAGCCAACCACAGCGCTAACCCAACACTACCTCCTCCATCTTCCCACTACTATCACACCTCCTCAACTAACATGTACAATCATACCTTACCTATGCTCACTGCATGCACTCTCCTTGCATATCTTACATCCTACCAAAGCTCCATCATTCCCCCTACTACTACTACTACTCACACCACCACTCATGTCTCACCCTCACTCAGCTCCCCTCCCACCAGCTCAAGAACCATCCCTATGCACCCCCCACATATTCTACCAACTATATTACTCAAACATAAAGCATCCCTACAACTTAACATGGTAACCCTCCCACCATACCTATTACCCACAGAGCACAATCATAAAGTTTCCCTTATAAACAAACACATTCAAAAACTGGGAAAACTAATAACATCATGCATATCAAAACTAGCCCTAAGTGGAGACATCCACCCCAACCCTGGCCCTACCATCTCCAACCCCAATCCTCATAATCAGACTAGAAACCACAACTTCTCCCATATTACAGCCAATAGAAAGCCAAGTGACTTCCTTCTACTAAGCCTAAATATTAGAAGTATATCCAACAAAGTCCATTAACTCCATGCCACCATAGACTTGTACTCCCCAGATATAGTCATCCTGACAGAAATCTGGCTAAAACCTCACATTACCAGTGAGCAAATACTCCCTACAGGTTACTAAGAGTAGACCGGCTAAACAAGAAAGGAGGTGGTGTAGCTATAATATTTAAACAGCATCTAAACATCCAGATCTTAAAATCATCAGCTTCACAAATAGGCAATGAAGAAATAATATATACCAACCTCAAACTAAACCAAAACAAAACCATCAACATAATTGGATACTACTTCCCACCTGGCCAAAACATCCCTCCACTAGAAAACCTCCTCAGCTGGTCTGCCCACCATCTCCCCCAAGAAACTATCATTTTAGGTGATTTCAATATTGACTGGCAATCCTGTGCTGGCAACCATCCAACCCATCATGTAAACCTTCATGGCTTCACCCAACTAGTCCAGTCACCAACCAGGATAAATAAAAACTCCAGCAAGCACACTACCCTGGATTGGATACTAGTCAGTAAGAGCCCCCAGTCATATATAATAGGCTGCTTATCAGATAGACTCAGTGATCACTCCCCAACATTCCTACTCAAAAAATACCTATACCAAGCTAAACCTTTCATCTACCGTCAAATACGTAAAAAACTAAACTTTAACCCACTCACATTCATCTCATCCCTTAAAGAGTGTAACTGGCATCCTCTAAAGTACCTCAGTCTAGATGACGCAGTTGAATTTTTTAATACTACCTTCCTGAACATCCTTAATTACCATGCCCCTATAAGATTTTCCAAAACCAAAGCACAAACCTCCCCATGGCTACAGAAAACCACTAAGTCAGAAATGAAAAACAGGGATAAAGCCTGGGAGCACTGGCGCAAAACCAAAACCCTCTCAACTAGACAGAAATTCCTAGAACTACACAATAGAGTCAAAAAGCTAATAAAACAGGACAAATTCCAGTACTACCAGTCTGCCCTAGACTCCTCACAACACAGCCCCAAACAATTCTGGTCCTCCATAAACTCCATCCTCCACCCAGGTAATGTCAGTACCCCTCCTCCTAACATCCCTCACTCCTCAGAAAATATTGCTACCTCATTCAACACACACTTCACCCAAACCATACTATCACTAGCTAAACAACACAACCCCCTCCCCTCCAACCCACACCTTCAACTAGTAATCTCCCCACTGCCTTCTCTTTTTCTCCTGTACCTACCTCCAACATAAAAAAAACTCTTAACGAAACTTAAACCCATCAAATTAGCAGCAGACAACCTCCCAAGTGAATACCTACAAATCGCAGCTGATGCTCTGGCCTACCCAGTATCCATCTTGATTAACCAAGCTCTGTCAGAAAGTTACGTTCCCACACTGTGGAAAGTATCACATATAATTCCCCTCCACAAAGGCGGACCCTCCACGGAACTAACCAATTACCGCCCCATAGCTATTCTCTCTCCACTCTCCAAAATACTAGAAAGATGCATACACTCTCAGGTCTCAGACTACCTCCTTACTAACAACCTCCTTTCCAGTACTCAGCATGGTTTCCGACCAAAACATAGCACCACCACTGCCTTACTCTCCTTTGCTAACACTATCCTTTAGCATAAAAACAATGGCTATCTCTCCTCTGCTACTTTCCTAGACCTATCTAAAGACTTTGACATGGTCCCACACAAAAAACTTATCTCTGTCCTCAATAACCTATCCTTCTCACAATCAGCCATCAACTGGTTTCAGAGTTACCTGTCTGACCGCCAACAATCCATTGTATGGCAGAATGACATATCGCATCAACTACCTGTCTCCATAGGGGTTTCCCAAGGATCCATCCTTGGACCTCTACTCTTCTCTGTTTACACCAATAATCTAGCCTCTGCCACCAAACATGACACACTCATACAATACGCAGATGACTCAACCATCATCTGCTTAGCCCAGTCCCTACCAAAACTGCAAAAAGTCACACAGGAAGCCTTTTCCTCTGTTGAAACCTGGTTATCCGATGCCCAATTAATACTCAACCCAAACAAAAACTAAACTACTCATCTTCCAACCCACCAAACATACTCAAAACAACTCTCACTTTAACATCACAGCAAAAGACAACACCACTATATACCCAACTGAACACACCAAATTGTTAGGAGTGGAAATAGACAATAAACTAAAATTTGACATTCACATATCCATGACCATAAAAAAAGTCCACAAAAAACTAGGAGCATTATACAGAAATAAGCAATTTCTCACCAAAGCAGCAAAGATTTCAATAGCAAATTCCCACCTTATCTCCACCCTACTTTATGCCTCTCCAATATATACCAACCTAAGGCAATGCGATCTAAACAAGCTAGAAACCTGCTACAACAAAATCGCCAAATTCGCCACAGGGGCATCCTACCATAGTCACCACTGTCTCTCACTTGCTGAACTGGGCTGGCTTGAACTCCCTCACCTCCTTCAGTGGTATCAACTCTCACTTGCCCACAAACTAGTAAACCATCCACTAAATGTCCCATCCCTCCAGAATCTACTCCAACCCTATCGCACCACCAGACCACTAAGATCCAGCAACAAAAATCACTTGCAGATCACTAAAGCCAATAACTCTGCTGGTGAAGCACTATTCTCTTGCACCATAGCCAAATTATGGAACTCCCTTCCACCCACAATTACCTCCATACCATCATGCACCCACTTCAAAACTTTACTAAAAGCGCACCTAAAAACATGCTGGCTATGCCCTTGCAACTCCCACTCTAATATCACCCATGTGATCCAACCACTACCTTTCTTTCCACTCCACTAACTACCTTGATTATAGCAAGCTCAGATGCTCATAAGCCTAGTACTTATTATACAGCAGGAAGTTCTCATTGTAACATTTGTTAAAGTCTGTTATGTACTTCACAGATAAAGATTCTAGTTGTCTACTGATGTACTATGTTCTTCATCTGTAAATATGTTGTAAGTAATTGCTATGTTAAATTAATCGCTATGTAATCCAATGTAACTACTGTCTGTTTATTTTAACTGTGGAGCTTTTCTCCCCGGGCCTCCACTGAAAATGGACCTACGTCCAGTTGGACACTCCCGGTCAACAAATGTAAATAAATAAATAAATAAATAAAATAAATAAACCTGTGAAAACCTCAAAATATATTTTGAAACATCCACCTTTCACAATTCATAGAATACTTGTTCATAGATTAGTACTAAGCTAATTGCCCTTGTGAGCCATTTTAAGCCTAGCCAATCATCCCTTGGGAGATTCAAACACTGTACCTTGTGTTTGTAAGGCAAACACCTTAACCATTAAGCCACCCTCCCAACTGTAAAAGGATAATGTGGTTATCTACTCCTGCAACATCAGCTCTGTAATATCAAGACACTGAACATTTGCAATGGATCATAAAGCATTGCATTCAAAAACTATGTTATATTAAGTGAAAACAGAACTGTATTTCTCACAAGTGTATCAAACCAAGACATTAGGAATATATATGATAGAACAAAAACCTGAGCCAAGAGAAGGAGATTATCATTTCATGATCAGTTCAAAGATCCCATTCAAATATTTTCATTTATACTAAAAGTATTTAGGATTTTTCCTGTCAAATAACTATTAAGATGCTATTATACCAAAAGTCATAAGTTGTACAGAATGAAAATTTCTTAAATACTGACATTAATCAGATTCCTTTCATCTCTTTCATCATTAAACAAATGACAACCTTTTCAAAAGAAGTGACAAAATGAGCTACTAGCACAGAGAAAGCTGCTCGGCATGTACATCTCTAAATAACCATTGTTATTTACTGTATTGTTAGCGATGAAAATAAAAAGTCATCTTTATACTCTTCCGTCGAAATAAATGTGAATAGTTTTAGACCTAAAGCAGACGCATAATTACTGGCAGCTAGTAATAAAGCCTTAGTGTGTCACAATGAATGGGAACTTACAAGCAATGAAGGATCCAGAGTAGATGCACATAGTTCCTATGTGCTATATGCAGGTGGCTATCATACCATATACCGATTATATTAAAATGTATTTGTTCAAGCCGTCAGTTCCATGGTGAATGCTTTACATTCTATAGCAGATTATGATTGTTTGCAGTCATAATCATATTATTATGAGTTCAAGACATGAATGCCATGCCAAGAAATTCAAGTCACAAGCTGAGTTCAAGAGGTGAATCTTCGCATCCATGTTGAGAACACATAATAATATGGTCACACTTGGAGACCCGATCACAGTTCCATTTAGAGAATGGGCGACCTGTACATCAGCACCTTGACTGGAGAATGAATGTTCTCCAGCAGGGTGTTAATGTACAGGTAATGCCTACTGAAAAACGAGTCCACCGCTTCATGGCAGCATATCAAGCTGCCATGAAAGTAACCTAACAGCTGCCATTATTTTACACTTGCTAACCAGCGCTTTGGCTGTTTATTGAGTGTAAAAGTAAAAGAAACATAAAAAAGAAAGAAAAGTGTGTGTGTGTGTGTGTGTGTGTGTGTGTGTGTGTGTGTGTGTGTGTGTGTGTGTGTGTGTGTGTGTATTTCTCTGTGTATGTGTGTGTGTGTATTTCTCTGTGTATGTGTGTTTATGTTTCTGCCTCTGTGTGTGAGTGTATGTGTGACTGCGTGAATGAGGGCTGGAGTGTGTGTGTGTGTGTGTGTGTGTGTGTGTGTGTGTGTGTGTGTGTGTGTGTGTGTGTGTGTGTTTGTGTGTGAAGACTGACAGCGAGAGAGCAGTGGCAGCAGAAGCACTAAAGAGGCTTGCATACCTCTTGACATCTTAGCTGAAGATATCTGGATAAAGGGGGAACACATGCTCAAAAATAGGAACAGATACTAAAGTTGCTTGAATAACAGGATTTCTGTTAACATGCATTTTCTGATCCATAACTGTGTTTGGGTGGGGTAAGATCGATTAAGCAGGGGCAGCCGTTAAGAAGTCTGCATACCTATCAACCTTTTAGGTCAAAAAATCAAGATAAAGCCTAAAATAAAGTGGTCACAAAGGCTCTAAAGTAGGAGCAGATTGTAAACATTGCTCTTATAAAATGACAGAGTTGTTTGAATAATAGGATTTGTTCTGAAACTGAAATGTATGCCATTATTTATTGATTTCAATCCCCAATGAAAGACTACAAACCACACATTTTAGTAGTAAGGACCAAAAAAATGAAATAAATATTTAGATATTTTTTGAAAATATTACATTTTAGATGTAATACTTCCTCCAACAACATTTGCATATACTACAGCAAGTTTGAAACATTAGGTAGAGGAACTACTTTACATAAAAAAAAAAAAAAAATATATATATATATATATATATAAATATAAATATATATATATATATATATATATATATATATATATATATATATATATATATATATATATATAAAATAAAACAGTATAAAAAAATAAGTAAAACACAACTTTACATACAGCACGCTCTCTGAGCCCAATAATGCCCTACATGCTGTGTGTTACTGTGTAAATAATGCCCTTCCAGGGCAGCATCGAGCCTCATAACACCCTTGGGCAGGCATTATTTACACAGTAACACAAACCCTGCTGGGGAATTTTGCTTGCGTAGTACATAAAGCTTTATCTGCTCCATGTATTACTAATTACAAAAAAAATTTTTAAATGTGCAACATGGTTTGCTAGCTTTCAAAGCTTTAAAGCACTCTGTGAGCAGTGGCAAACAGATAACATGTGACAGAGCAAGATTTTGAGGGACACTGAGGGACAGACTACGAGCATGGACAACAGGCAGAAACAAAGCTGCTTTGACTTCTGCCACTGTTGTTTGCTGGCCAGCAATGCCTGTTCTTAGTGTGATATCCAGTCTTAACAGTACTTAGAAGGGTGATAAATAATTCTTAAGACCTAGTATAGTGCACTAAGCACTTAAGTTGTTTGTCTTTTTGCTGATATTGGCACATAATCATGACCCACAATAAGCAAAAAATCCAAACAAAAGTAAATAAACAGTATATGATAAAAAACAAGGACAATGAGGTATATAATGTACAACTATCATGAAGGTTTGGGCTACAATATGTTTTCAAAGCTCTAATTCTCAAATAAACCTGATTTTTGTATAGCTGATGAATAACAGGACACCACCACTCTCACCTGCCATGACCTATTTATCCAATAATGCTCATCTAGGCATCTACTAGATAGAGTCCCCAGGATTCAGCAAGCTCTGCACAGCGTGCAGGAATAGTGCAGGAACTGCTGGAGGCAATATGGCCGCCGAGAGATGCAGGAACAAGCACCAGGGACATGTAGGGTTGCCACCTTCGTTCACGGCTAAAACCGGAGCCACGCCACGCCCCTCGCGTCACCAGTAACCCCGCCCACCCCCTCTCCCGCCAACATACCGCCCATTTTGTGATGTCACGACAGCATCACTCAACGGGAACGCCCTCTTTTTTCGTTCCCGCCGCCTGCTTTTGGCTGATTTGCTATGCTTTTCTATAAGAAAAGCATAGTAAATCAGCCGATCAACGGGAACGCCCTCTTTTTTTTGCTCCCGCCGCCTGCTTTTGGCTGATTTGCTATGCTTTTCTGTAAGAAAGCATAGTAAATCAGCCGATTTACAAACTCCGATAGTCTGTTTCCTTTTTGAAACAGAATACCGGAGTTTGTACAGTGTTTTCCGGACTACCGGAGAATCAGTTTGATTTCCTGATAGTCCGGAAAAAAAACGAAGGGGTGGCAAGCCTAGGGACATGCACGAGCTCTTCTGCACTATTCCTGCATGGACATAGCTCCTGTATAACAAATTACCCCATTTGCAGTTGAAAACCATGCAGATTATGTGAATTTGCAATCCAGGAAGCTGATTGCCGTCCGTGCAGGACTAGTGCAACCTGCAGAAATATACTCGGTTAGTAACCGAGTACATTTCTGCAAACTACAAAACGGAGCCATGACAGCTCCAAATAAAGGGTGTATATAATGTGTAAAGCATGCCAATGGCCAAGTATATGGCCACTGGCATAGAAAGCTACAAAAAAAAAAAAAATAATTTTATTTTGGCCGATTTTGTCTGTTTAAGTATAGGGCAGAGGCATGCAAACCGGATCAGATGGAAAATAAAAGAAAAACCCTGAAAAAATCTTTTCCTGCAAAACCACAACTTTGCCATTATAGTCAATGGCAGGCAGAAGACAACAAGGCCAGTGAATAGTGGCTGCAAAGGGGGAAGGCTCAGTGTGGGACTTGTAACTAGGCATTAGTAGGCAATCCTATGCAAATGAGGGGACTGATACTGAATCACAGATTTCCCCTCATGGCTAGGCTGCACCCAACCATGTAGGTGCAGGAAGACCATGGTGCAAGCCTAAGAGCTATCTGACATCACAGAGGGGTGTGTCAGGAATACTGTAAGCTTATTGGAGCCCTGCATCTCGGGTTTGTTCTAAGCTTAGCAGAGCTAAGGAAGGGGGTGCGTCTGATGCTGCCAAGCACACTTTACATTGCCTAAATGGTTTTAAACCAAAAAAAAAAAAAAGTAAACCAGGAACTAGCAGCTGCATGCACATCTTAGCACTGTGTTTGCACTGTGCACCTCTGGGTTAAACAGGAAGGGAATGGTAAAGGAAAACAGCAGTAGGAAGGTAAATCAAGGAGAACTAGCATAGCTGGCAGGTGAAATGCATCATAATCAGCCAATTACACAGGCAGCAGCCCAGCCCAGCACACTACTATAAACTATGCAAACACCTTTCCCTCTGGTTTTTCCCACAAACTCTACACCACCGGTGTACACAAATGGGGAAATTTTACCTAACAAAAGCAACAAAATGATAGGGGCTGCATTTGCTCTCATAAATCAACATGTGGAAGAGGCTGAACGTGGTGAGGATGAGAATGCTGATGACCAATCCACAGTGAGGAGAAGGAGAAGAGTGTACAGACCCAGGGTAACCTACCATGGGCTACATGAACTGGCGATAGTGGACAGGGACCTCCTACAGCAAATTGTTGAGCTGTGCCGGCCACACTTCACACACAGAACCAACAGTGGGGAATGCATCCCAGTGGATACCAAGGTATGTGTAGGCCTAAAAATACTAGCCACAGGTACCTTCTAAAGGCCAACTGGGGATATCATGGGGATCTTACAGGCATCAGCATCTTGGGTACTCCACTCATTCCTGGATGCCATGTCAGCACATGCCGATGAATACATATATTTCCTCAACACCCGTGAGGTGTTGACCAGCAATATGCTTCTCTTCCAGCAAATAGCAGAATACCCTGAGGTAGTGGGTGCTATAGACTGCACACACATACACATCAAAGCACCACCCAGTGAGCGGGGTAGATTCTAGATAAACCACACGGGCTTCCCCTCCATCAACTGCCAGGTCGTGTGCGATGCCCAAGGCATTATAATGAATGTGTGTGCTGGCAGACCTGGAAGCTATCACGACTCCCTCATCTGGCATATGATGCAGCTGTCCCAGAGATTTGTCAATGGAGACATCCCATATGGCCACCTAGTGGGGGATACTGGTTAAGCACTGGAGCCGTGGCTGATGACACGCATCAAAAATGCACGCACACCCGAACAAGAACTCCATAATGAAACACACGCACAGACCAGAATCATAATAGAGCATGTGTTTGGGATGTTCAAGTCACATTTCCAGTGCCTGGACATATCCGGGGGAGCCTTGCAGTACTCACCAGCTACATTTGCCCAAATTGTCATCGTATGTGCCATGCTACACAATATGATCCTGCGGAGACAGCTGCAGCAGGAATAGCATGGGGCAGGGCCACACAGCCCCCCACCATTGCCAAGGCCTGCACAGGCACAGAGTGACTCGGAGGAGGAACAACCTGAGCCTTCCCCAGTAGGCAGAAGGAGGCATGCCCAGTATGCCCAGGCCTTGGCAAAGAGGCTATGCATAGCACGTACACTAACATGGTAGGAACCCAGGTAATGACACCTCTCTCTGACTTGCACATACAGTAAAATGGATGCCAATCATGACACTACCTGTGCTTAACCATGTATAGGGAGTGTACTATGTGCATCTGACATAGTCAGCCTTCCAGCACCATCCTCAATACTGGCACAGCCATAAGGTAAGCCACTCTCTTTATCAATTGCTGAATGGAGTAGTATGTTTTGTTACTTGTATCTATGGTATGGATATGAGCATGCAATGGAATCGGGTGGCTGAATGGGATGCCAGCAGATAGTAGACACCTATATTGGCAGCATGAAATCTGTAACAAATACAGGTGTCACCATAGTAGCCAGTACTGGACAAGGTGACAAAACCCACTGCAGGAATTGTGGTGGGCCAAATGTGTGTCCATAGGACACACACATGCATGTCAGTGAGGCTCACATACCCAACAACAGTCTCAGCCAGCAGGACAGGTGTAGACAAACACAAAGAAAGGTTGCACTAAGGCCTCTGATTGATGGCTATGGAGAACAGCCCCCGTCCAGACCTACACAGACAGACTACAGCAAGTCAGGCAGTGGTATGTTAATTCTGAAGGGTAAGAAGTCTGAAACTGAAATGTAGGTCAATAAAACCTAAGAACTGTAGTACACTGATATGCCTCTAGTCTGCATGATAGGTCAGAATATAGAATGAAATGCAGTACTTGAAATACCAGTATAGTCATAGCAAATGTGTACAGTTGTCAGGTGTGCCCCCCCCCCCCCCCATAATCCTATGTAGAAATGTAGTAACATGTATGTGTAGGTATAATAACAGATGAGCACCAATTACCTGAGCTGGCCATAATAGCAGGATAGATTGTGGCATGTGTACAATATGCAGGGCTGTGTGTGTTAGGTTGGTGTGTGTTGTATAATTTGTGAGAGTGGTCAGCATGTAGGTATGGTGGGTTTTGTCCTGGTGGCCATTGGCCAGTGCTGCCAATGACAGGGCCAAGTTCTCACAACTTGCAGTGCCAAACACAATGCATCCCAGCAAGTCACATTCCAGCAGTAAGCCATAGTAATTGTCTGGATGTAATATCTAACACCATCTGAAAGATGGACATGGCATGAATGTGGACCCAGACATACAAACAGTACACAGGTGGAAGTACCCTAGACAGACAGTGTATAAATGCTACTGTCAAATTGACACTCCTTTGGAACTGTACATACAGGTTAGCAGCACATTAGATGTCTGTGTAGCATGGAATACTGATGTAGTCTGGCCAAACACTGCAGACCACAAAGTTCACAGGTATGAAGTATTGAGAAACTGCTGATGTCCCTGCACAAGCCAGCATAAGTGGAATGCCCCACATATATCTATGAGTCAGCTGCAAGTAGCTTCCATAGCACACATGCACCCAGCTCACCCACCATCAGCCTCAGGTACCTCACAGGTCTTATCCCTGATGTTGGGAATGAGTACAATATGACCCCCCATCTCTGTATGGAAATAGCCACAGAATGTAGCATGGTGAAGAAGTGTCCCATGCAGGAGTGTCCCTAGCTGTAAGCAGCACCCTGCCAGCATCCACACCACTGGATCAATAATGACAGAAACTATTGACATTAACACCTTGCACACATACCCTGTCACCCCAGGGAAATATAGTGGCTTGCAACCAGGGACTGTAGGAGTGACACAATGCAACGGCTTGCTACAGATGACCTGCATCACTACCAAATGCCCTACAGTCTCTGTCAAAGGCCTGTGTCCCACCTGTACTGGCATTTTTAATTTCTCCATGTCTTTTGGGTTTCTAATACCATGATGAGAATGGACCCCATTCCTAAGTCAAAGTATGATTAAAGTTCATGAAATTAGTATTGTTTCACTCTTTGATGTTAGCCAAAAGTGTTCTTCGCAGCACCTGCAATGTGCCCAGTAATGACTCCTTCTGCAATTTGTACGGTGTTACATGAATTGGTAACATATCTAAATACGATTGTAAATTCTTTTTTATAAGACCAATTGCTCCTATGACTATTGGAACTGTCTGGGTAGCTTTCTTCCACATGGCTTTCATTTCTGCCTGCAGATTAAGGTATTTTATGACTCTACTCAAGACACTATAGTCACTAGGTGTAGCAATTTCAATAATCAATGCTACTTTTGTTTTCTTTTCTTGGACCACTATATCCAGTTTTCTAGCATCTATCTTTTGGACTGTTGGTATTGGGTGATCCCAAGTGATGTAACCTTCATCATTTTCTATGATTCTCTGTGGCTCATGTTTCCAGTGTTTTTCAGCCACTTCGATACCATAATGTTTGCACAATCTCTAGTGTAACAATCTTGCCACGTTATTATGCCTTTCAGTATACAGTCCCTCTGCATTAGAGAGTCGCAACCAGCAATAAGGTGTGTGACTGTTTCCAATTTGGTTCCACAAAATCTACATATGTCTGTTTCTCCCACATGTTCAATGGACTTAGTAAACCAGAGTGTACATAGCCCACTATCTTGGGCTGCCAATATTAACCTTTCATTTCTTGATGTAAATTCACCTCTCCTTAACCATTCCTGCATTTGTTCCTGATCAACATGAAGCTCTTCCAGAAGTTTTCTATACTTGCAACTATATTTATGTTTTTTCCACATTTCTTGCCTTCTCATCTGGTCCTTCACCTTATATTTTTTCTTTTGTTTTTTTAGCACATTCAGTTGCTGCCTGGTTTTTATCCACTTCTAGTTTGATTTCCATTCCTGCTTGACATTGATATGTTTCTGCTAAATTAAGCAGAGATGTCATCTTAGATTTATTCTCCTCATGTTTCAAAACTTTCACCACATTTGGATCTTGTGAGTTCAGTAGATATGTGTGGAGTCCCACAATTTCAGATCTATACATGTAATCAATTTCAAGGAGGCCCATCCCTCAATCAGAACAGGGAATATATAATCTTGGTATACACTGATTTTTATAAATCATTTGGTGAGCATGAAGCATCCTTCTTGTTTTAATATCCAATCTATCCAACACTTTTTGGGACCAGTCAATCACTCCAAAACTAGTTAGGACAGGAAGAGCAAATTGATTTATAGCTTGGATCTTGTTCCTAGGTGTCAATGCTGTTTTCAGGATTAATTTAAGTATTCTAAAGTACTCCTTACTAAGCTTTATTCGCATTTGTTCATGTTTTATTGCTGATCCTTCATCATTTCCCAAGTATTTATACACCCCCTCTTGCTCAAGTTATTTTATATCGCATTCTTGTCCCAAACTGATGTTTCCCTGGTGCTGCAATTTTCCTTTTTTAAAGGTTGCTTTTGCACATTTATCAAGACCAAATGACATTCCAATATCATCTGAAAAAGTTTTGACAACCTGCAGCCGTGCTTTCAGTTTCTCACCTGATGAGCTATACAATTTTAAATAATCGACAAAGAGAAGATGAGAAATCATTAGACTGTGTTGTTTTCTAGAAGCCAAATTATAACCATGACCTAAGCTAAGTAAACAGCTTAATGGATTAATGGCAAGGCAAAATAGCAACGGTGACAGGGAGTTGCCCTGGAATATTCCCCTTTGGATTTTTATCCCTGGGATAATAATATTTCCTTTATCATGGCTTAATTGCAAAGTGGTCTGCCACTGTTTCATGGTTACTGTAATGTAATCAATCAGTGTAGGATGTACCTTATACATTTTTAAGCACTCTTTTATCCATGAATGTGGGATACTATCAAATGCTTTTTTTATAGTCACTCCATGCCATACTTAGATTCTTCACTTTCTTACAGTTCTCCACTATAACTTTATTTAACAACAAATGATCCTTTGTTCCATATGACTTTCTTTTATTGCCCTTTTGTTCTACTGCCATAATTGAGTTTTCTTCTAAATGAATATAAACTCTGTCTGCGTCAATCCCCTTGTATAGTTTATACGTCGTTGGAAGACAAGTTATTGGTCTATAATTTTTAAGGTAGCTTGCAGGTTCACTTTTAAGTAAGAGCATTGTTTTTCCTGTTGTTAACCAGTGCAGTGTCTATTCAGGGTGGTCATATAAATAGTTCTTACTCATGGCTAGATCCTCATTTAAAGAAGTTAATACTTTAAGCCAAATGTTAGTTACTGCATCTGGGCCTGGGGTTTTCCAATTAGAGGCTTTTCTCAACTGTGTTTCAATCTCTCTGGCTGTTATTTCATCTTATTTCATATCCTGTACCTTTAAACTTCTTATTCTTTCTTTTACTTCTTCTATCCATTTAGCATCTTTGTTATGTTTCACAGGATCTTCATAGATACTTCTCCAAAATATATTTACATCCTCTTTTTTTGGCGGTCTATCAATTCCTTTTACCTTATTTCCCAATTCTCTATAAAACCTTTTTGGGTAATCAGTAAATTGCTTATTTTGTGCAATTCCCTTATATTTATCTTTGTATCTTCTGAGTCTTTCCAATAGATCCTGGTCTGTTCTAATACTGTGCATTGCTTTCATCACATCTATCTTTCTTAATATTTTTGTTGATCTGTTCCCTCTTCTATAATCTTCTAACGATGACACTTCTTGTCTTAGCTGCTTTATAGTTTTCTTTATTTGATATATTACATGATGGTATTCACTCCCACCTCCCTTTTCCCTCGCTACCCTGTGTTCCTGTGGTAGAATTTTATCAGTTATTAATTTAGCAGCACAATAATGTATTCTGTTTACTTATGTTATATCGCATGTGTTTCTATGGACAGTCCTAATTACTGTGTTCATTTTTTTCAAGCTTCTGACTTTTGGGGTTTTATTAACCTTCCGCAGTCTATTTCTCTCATTGATCTTGATATATCTGTCATTGTCTATTAAATCAAGTAACTCTTCTCTTAACTCCTTTTCTTCCATACTGAGGGCACATCCCTTGTTTTCCATTTCCTGCGGGCATTCTATAGAAAGTTCTATACTGCCAATGTATGTTATCTCATGGACTCCCAAATAACAACATAACACAGTCCACAGAACCCAAATGCAAGGCCATGTTGACAAATCCCAGTAACATGTCCACCATGTCCTACTGCATGAACTGTGGACCAACCTCAAAATACTGCTGGGATGAAGTGATAACTATAGGGAACTTATCAGATAATGTTTGCATAATGTTTGGAAGAGGATAGAATAATGAGGGGAGATAGGAGCATGGACGCCATGGAGTGTATGAAGTCTGAAACTCAGCCATATGCACATACTATCCCTGCCTGCAAACACAGGAATGGGTGGCTACAAACCTGCTTGTAAAGCACAATGTGAAGGGGTAATGACCATGAATATGAGCCCTGCCCTGGGTAGCCTGTGTGAATCTCTACAGCTGTGAGGTATGGCCACAGCAGGATATGGCCATACTGACACGTCGATGGATATACAAGCATGGGATCCTCAGCCATCACTGTACCAAGGTGCTGAACCATTTAGACAGACACATTAGCAAGTGTCTGCAGCTTCCCCTCCAGAATGGTATGATTGTGCAAGAATATGTTGGCTGCAGACCACAATACTGGACACAGCTTCATTCACCCTGTGTTCCCCAGGAAATTACTGCAAGCAAATATGTATACCTGACAGTAGTTGATGACATAAAACATCACAGTGTAAAACAGTAAATATGTCTGAATATCTCTGCTAACATCAAAACCATGTAGCAGAAGCAGCACAGACACAATTACCTACAGTAACCCACTATCCTTTGCCTATTTTGACCCCATAATTTCAACCAATCTACAGATATCCTGCAGAAACAGGTTGCTAGCTCTAGGTGTAGAACACAAAAGCCTGCACTGGAGTACAACCTACCTGGAATGGATTCACACATTCAATACAGAAGGTCATATTGGGCATGCTCCCACACTTAGTGAAATAAAGCCCATATCTGACAACAAAATAATGAAAAGTCATACTGGGCATGCTCCCACACTTAATGTCTGGCAACAACAGTGAACTATACATATCTGACAGTCACAGATGTTTGTGCACACACTCCACATTGCACACCAGTCATGCTTTGCACACACATTGGATAGGAATACACACATATACCCAAGGACAACACACTTTAATAGGCCAAACTTACACTTACATAGATGAGTGGAAGAGAGTTACAGACTGTGACAAAGAGCCTCCCATCATGAGGCCTGTCACACCCAGCACACATCCAATTGGCTAAAACCACATGATGTGCAAATGTCAATCACTGTAGACATTTGACTCTGGTATCCCTCAGCACTATAGTGTCTGTGGTGCTTGTGATAACATGACTGTACAAGTCATTATTCATCTAGCAGCTGTATACACGTACCTGCTAAATTTAAATCTCTGTGTGCCTGAGTGTCGTGTGCTTCCAGATGAATGGTTAATGGCCCATGCACACACATTGCACTCCCCATTGCCCTACTTTGGCATGCCTGCTGATGTCATTCACCTTGAAATACACCTTTGGGAAAGGTGCAGTCCAGTAAGCTCTGTGGTGTGTGCTATAACTGCGTACTGCTGCAGTGTGATGTACTAATTAGGTAGATGTTCTAATCCCAGCCATGGCAACTGTGACACTGTGTGTGTGTGTGTGTGTGTGTGTGTGTGTGTGTGTGTGTGTGTGTGTGTGTGTGTGTGTGTGTGTGTGTGAGGCCATTCACAGTCACTACAATTTCCATTGCCCTACTTTGGCAGGGCTGCTGATGTCATTCACTTTGAAATACACCTTTGGGGAAGGAGTAGCCTAGTAAGCTCTGTGGTGTGTGCTGAAACTGTGTAATGTTGTAATGTGATGTACTAGTTAGGTCAGAGTTCTAATCCCTGACATAGCAACTTTGAAATTCTATGAGTGTGTGTTTGGTTGAGTGTGTGTAGAGATCAATGCTTTTGTGGCCATTCGCAGTCACTAGGCACTCCTAAAACTGGAGAACATCGATATATATGCAGTAACAGAAACCTGATCCGAGGCTCCAGAGAACACACCTGCAATACCAGGTACAGCTCTTACCGCACCTGTCGGCCACCAAACCCGAACCAAAACACTAAAGGTGGAGGAGTGTCCATATTCCCCAAGGATATTCACACCACCAGGCTACTTGCCCAACACAATGCATCTGAAATTCTCCCAGTGCAACTAACACTAGGTAAGACTGGAATCCAAATTGTATAGCTGGCTACAGATCCCCCACCATGCCCCAAGATTCTCACTACACTGTTCTAAACATACTGGAAAATATTAAGATACAACCAAACACCCTAATACTGGGTGATTTCAACTACCTGCCATTAACTGGGAAAACTACTCATGTACCAACACTTCTGCCAAATGGTTCCTGGAAGTCATAATTCAAAATGCCGTGGATCAAGTAACCCATAGTCCCACCAGGGGCTCCAATATCCTAGACGTGGTAATTACTAACATGGGAAATTGATGCTCCACACCTATGGTCTCCCCATCGGTGGTCAGGTCTGCCCATAATCTAATCACCTTTAACATCCACATCCCTCCACCACACCCCAGTAAGGAAACTTCCGTAAAAAATGTCTCCAAAGCCAACTTCATGCTACACATGCCAGACAATCATGAAACCTATGCAGACAGCAACTGAAAGGTCGACTGCTGAATCCTACACTAAGGCACTGTACAAGCACATCCACTCGTGCATGAATTGTGCCATCCCAAATAGAACCAAGATGCTCCCCTCCAAGAAAAGAAAGCCAATGTGGTGGTCCCCTGCCATAAACAAACTTTACAACAAAAGGAAGAAACTGTTGTAGAAAAGAGAAAATTCCCAGGATGCAAAAAACTCCCTTACCAGCCTCAGTAAGAAGCTGAGATCCCTTATGAAATCCTTCAAAGGTGGTTATGAACATAATATAGCCAAAGATTCCAAAGGCAACTGTAAGCCATTCCATAGCTATGTCAAGAATCTAAATGGCAAGGCTCAGATCTGCTCTGAGCTACAACAGAATGGCATTACATATATTGATCCCAAGGATATTGTCAGTATCCTGGCAGATCGATTCAGTGCCAACTGCACCCTCCTCCCACCCCTAAAGGGCCCATCTCAATACCAAAAGATTGCCAGATTTTGGTAATAATGGCCATACAGGTAAAAAAACACTATCCAGAGCTATGAAACAGCATCCATGGGACCAGGCAACATCCCGGGCTTTGTAGTACATGAACTACAAAATAAACTGGCACCTCACCTACATGCCATGTTTAATCATAGCTGCACCTCAGGCTTTGTGCCCACTGAGTGGCATACAGCTACAGTTATCCCAGTCCACAAGGGAGGATCCACCTTGGATCCGGGGAACTACCACCACAGCAGCCTGACGAGCCTGATCTGCAAGGCCATGGAATGTATTATCATGGAACTTATAAACAAAGACATTGGCAACCTGGGTTTGTGATGGGCCAATCGTGTCTCCTGAACCTGATTGACATATTTGAATCAGACTCCAGAGCTCTGGACGAGGGTAAGGTGGTTCACACAGCCTATCCAGACCTCACCAAGGCCTTCAACACCACCCCCCAGTCTGGAATCATAGATAAATGTACTAAGCTGGCCATTAATCCCTTCGTCACTAGCACTAGATGGGTTGCCAACTGCCGTACTGACAGAACCCACACTGTAAAAGTAGGAGACACCAAATCCAGCCCCAGACAAGTGACATTTGGAGTACCTCAGGGTTTAGTCCTGGGACCACTCTTGTTTGGCATCTACTGCTCTGAAGTACAGGCCAACACTAAGGGATTCTGATTAACAAAGGTCAAATATGACTGCAAACTGGGAGCCAATACTAAATCCCCAAATGATGTGGATATTCTACAAAAGGGCCTTACAGAAAGAGATGCTTGGTTCCGGAGCCATGGGCTCATGCTCATTGCCAGGAAATGTATAGTTATCCCCTTTGGGAAGGAACATGTACCCGTGAAGTACCACATAGGTGACAGTACACTAAACACCGAAAGTGTAATAAGAGACTTAGGGACACAGGTGGACAGTGGTCTCACTTTCGATAACCACATCACCACAACAGTCAGAAAATCCACCTATCTGGCACACCTCATCACCAAAGGCTTTTCATCCAGAAAAAAGGAGGCAATTGTCCCACTGTAGTCATCTCTCAGTAGACCCAGTATAGAATACAATGTCCCATTTGGTATGTACCTTTCAAGACATCTGCAACAACTAGAAAGGCTGCAGAAATGCCTCACTAAAAGGATCACAGGCCTAAAGCAGATGCCCTGTGCTGACCATCTGTAAATCATCCAGCTATACTCTGTCACATATTGTCTGTCACATATCATCTATTCACAGGTGATCCCTGCTTAACATATAATACCATGTCAAACCCAGAGCTGTTGGACATGCTACACTTAAAGAAATCCCAATTCCTCAGAGCTACATGCTCCAGGGATCCAAACCTTGTCATCACAATGAACAACACATGCTGGAGGGATGGGTTCCTGAACCAGAGACTCCCCAGACTATGGAATAGACTGCCCATACATGTCAAGCAGAGTGCCTCTTTGGCCCTCTTCAAAAGGAACCTTGATGATTGGATGGGAGATGGGAAATTCACCCCAGGGATCATGTCAGTTGCCCTGCTAGACAAGGGTCCAGGGAAGTAAATATTGTGGGAAGCAATATCCAGGGAATTGTCATGGCTAGGATTGTATAGGCCATAGGGCCAATAGCCATGTACCAACCTATGAACTTATGAACCTATGAACTAAACTTTCCATTGCCCTGCCTTAGCAAGCTTGCTGATGTCATTCACTGTGAAATACACCTTTGCGGAAAGCATAACCCAATAAGCTCCATAGCACATGCTATAACTTAATAATACCTTAGTGTGATCTACTTGTTAGGTAGGAGTTCTAATCCCAGACTTGGCAACTATGAAACTCTGTGTATGTGTTTGTTTGTGTAGGGATCAATGCTTTTGAGGCCATTCACAGTCACTACAGCTTCCACTGGCCTACTTTGGCAGGCCTGCTGATGTCATTAACTTTGAAATATAGCTTTGGTGAAAGAGTAGCCCAATAAGCTCTGTGGCATCTGCTATAACTGCATAATGCTGTAGTGTGATGTATTAGATAGGAATTCTAATCCCAGACATGGCAACTATGAAACTCTGTGTGTGTTTGTCTGTGTAGGGATGAATGCTTTTGAGGCCATTCACAGTCACTACAACTTCAATTGACCTACTTTGGCAGGCCTGCTGATGTCATTCACTTTGAAATATACTTTTGGGGAGACGTAGCCTAATAAGTTCTGTTGCACCTGCTATAACTGCAGAATGCTGTAGGGTAATGTACTAATTAGGTAGGATTTCTAATCCCAGACAAGGCAACTATGAAACTGTGTGTGTGGGTGTTTGTCTGTATAGGGATCAATGCTTTGAGGCCATTGACAGTCACTACAGTTTCCATTGCCCTACTTTGGCAAGCCTGCTGATGTCATTCACCTTGAAATAAACCTTTTGGGAAAAGAGTAGCCCAGTAAGCTCTGTGGTGCATGCTATAACTGCATAATGCTATAGTGTGATGTACTAGATAGGTAGGAGTTCTAATCCCAGACATGGCAACTGTAAGACTGTGTGTGGGTGTGTGTGTTTGTTATTAGTATCCTGTGTGGAGGTAGCTGTGAGTGTGTAACAACAAAACTCATTGTGGAGTGGGTTTTGCAAATTTCTTATATGGTGGGCCTATTATATGTCACAATGTCCACCTTACAAGCACAACAGATATCAAGCAACAGAGAGGCTGGTGTAGACAATCCATACCCCTACATGTGACATGGATTGGGGAACAATATAGGCAACCCTTGTATTACCCAGATAACACTCTACACCCATGTCTCATACGCAAACACACTTGGCTAGGCAACAACCACTATGTTGGTAGTTCCATCCATATTGCCCACAGATAGTAACTATGGTATGATTGCAATGGATGACAGAGGACATGGCACCCTGTCCCATCCCTACAATAGGCAAATCAATGCATACAGTGGTCCTTTGCTATGTTCCCCACTGGATGCCTGCAACAACTGTAGAGTCAGCAAATGTAACCCACAAAGGAAATGCCATACCTACTACACATGCCCTGTATGGACAGAAGCCACTGACACCAGTGAATACCTGTATCTTGCTGTCAATGTAGGTGCAGGGTCAACCTGGTTTCCATTGCCAGTTCTTACCACATGAGGTCAGGAATAGCACATCAGATGATAATCTGTCCACACAACATGACCCAGACACCCCAGGTACACTTCCACATGTTACAGAACATGCATGTGGGACATGTGCACATCCCAGACACCGTCCATGTTATGGAATATAGAACACATAAATGACAAGCATTGCAAAGCATCGGCCACACACAATAGTAACCCAGATGAGTGGATGGTGAATACAATACCCACCTCTGTGGGACAATCCAGAGACTACACCTCTGAGCCACACTGCAGACTCTTGTCATGTGACCTGAGGCCAAGGTATACCCTTTACCTAGCCTTGTACAGCCTTTTGACACAGTCAACCACTACACACCTGTGAAGCAATGCACCCATGCATGTCAGTACTGGCAAACCTGTTTCTGTGTGTGTGTGGAGTATAATGATTTGGATGCAATTCACACTCACACCTCCCATTGGCCTGCTGAGACATGCCTTCTGATGTCAGACACCTTGACATAACCTTTGTACATATGTCATGCAATAAGAGGTGCATATGTTCAGTATACCATTATTTATTGACATCATACCTGATAACAAGCCAGTGAGATATCAGACTGCTAGACATGTTATGTATAGTAGGGGTTATATTTGTGGACAAAACCTGGACATTCTGTCATAGTCTGTGCAGTAGTGAGGTCTGTGTACTTATGGTGATTGTCGATAGTGTGTGTATTGTGAATATGTAAATTGGCCTGTGTACAGACTGTGGTAGATGTCATTGTTCTTGGTCCTGTTCTATCTGATGTTACATGCTGCTCTGGTGTATAGTATGCTATTGGCTTACATGTTTGTAGGGCCAAATGCACACATGTCC